>NW_009736735.1:68420-113777 GCF_000703405.1 Apaloderma vittatum | reverse complement strand
CGACTTGCCCCTAGTGAAGCCATGTTGACTGGCATCAATCACTTGATTATTTTTTATGTGCCTTAGTACAGCTGCCAGGAGAATCTGTTCCATGATTTTGCCTGGCACAGAGGTAAGGCTGACTGGCCTATAGTTCCCCGGGTTGTCCTTGGTCCCTTTTTTAAAGATGGGGGTTATGTTCCCCCTTTTCCAATCTGTGGGAACCTTACCAGACTGCCAGGACCTCTCAAATATGATGGCTAGTGGCCTAGCAACTTCAGCTGCCAAACACAGAATGTAGGTAACCTCTCATCAGTCGAGGGAAGGATGTTTGTTGTCCCATGGGGAGGAGGAGACTGATGTATTTCCAAAGGGAGTCCAGGTAGTATATGTTGATATTGTTACTGCGTGCTCCAGAGTAAGTATTGCCTGGCAGAAATATTTCAGGAGTTACCAAAGAGCAAAACAGAGACTAGCAAAGCAAGTGGTCTCAGCAAACTCTGTTGAATGTACATTTTTCTTCATTGTTTTCTCATTGAAGCGTGATGATGTCTGATGGAGCATTATGGATGGGGAGAAGGAAGGAAGCATTAGCAAAGCCTGAACACAGCAAGCTACTGCTCTGGCTAATGAGGCAAAAAAGGAAATTCTGGCTGTAGTGTCAGTGAAATCCAATGAGAGAGAATTGGGCTTAAGTTTGAGTGAGGGAGTGGAGCTTGCAGAAGGGCCCTTACTGGGACAAACATATAAAACCTTTCACTTTACATCTTGTCCCCATCTTCTTGCCCAGAAAATGAACATTCACATGGGCACAGAGCTCACACCCACCCACCTCATGAATGGTGTGCACATTCACCTCTGGTGAAGGTGACTGCTGTGATTTGTTGTGATTTTGACTCAAGGATCTTTTTAGTCTTTGCAAGATGGGGAAGGCTAGGAATCTGCCTCTTACTGCACACCTGGTAAGAGCTGCAGACAGGCTAGTCATCCCACAGATCAGATCCAGATACGTAATTTTTCACTCAAACTAGTTTTGTGAAGACGTATCTTGACCTTTTCAGTGTAATTGTGAGATCACAAAGCTGTAAATGAAGGCTGAGATGCTCTGCCCCTGTGGCAGTAGTTTCTTAATTGCATTTTGGACAGATAAGGTCAAATTTTCTTTTGGGTGTCTCAGACTTGACTGTTGGAGAATGACTCCCTGGGGCAGGACATGCACCGCAGTATACCCAAGTTTTGGCCCCACAGCGTGAGGATTACATCTACTGCTCTGTGCTGACTGCAGCGTGATGTGGATCTTGTGATGTGGGCTTCAAAACAGCCCAGTCTGGGTGCACTCAGCATAGGCTGCAAAAGTGCCTGGAGATGAGTACAGCTTGAAAACTGTCCCAGTTCTTATCCAGTGTCTTAGAAATCACATCCGTCCCCAGGATATTTACTCTTTGGCTGGTTTAAAACTAGATGGGTCAGTGATGAACGTGTCCTTGATGGGCTGTAGGGTTGAAGTGGCTGGTCGAGAGCTGGTTGTGGGTGCAGTAAAACAGAATATGTTGCTCTCTGTTATGGTTTTTATCAGAAAACAGAGTGACTCCTGAGTGACTATTATCACATACTGATGAGCTGAGCATTTAATACCAGTCATTTGTGGACAAGAGATAAACAAGAACTCATATCACCATTGGCCATATCAGGTAAAACACAGGAATAAATAAATAGCTTGGATCTGGCACTCCTGGGTTGCCAGGTCTCCCTGCTGGCCAATGCTGGGAGGGGGCTGTGCTTCCAGCCTGGCGTTCTTCTGGGTTACCAAATTCGCCTGCTGAATAGGAGGAGTGCCTTGTGCAGGCTCAGTCATGAGCTGGACAAAGTCTTACTGGAGTTCAGTGTGCGTGAGCAACCCAAGCCTCCTCACGACAGCTCTTGTGCTCGGTGACTTCAGAATTCCACACCAGAATGTGGCTACAGAGGTAAACACCAGCTGGGTGTCGTGTGAAAGGCAGGGAGATTAGTGGAACTTGACAGCCCCTGGATACAACCCGCAGTCTTGAATTTCATGTTCCTTTAGAATGAGGAGATCAAAGAGCTAGGACTTGGAAACAGCCCACAGCCTGTCATGGTGCGTTAGGAGTGAACAACAACCTCGTGTCCAGGTGAAAACGGCTTTTGCGCGATTTGGTATGTGGTTTTAGGATGGGAATCCCCAAATGCCCAAGGATTAGGCACACAATACACAAGTCCTTTGTGACCTTGAGTTAGTGCTGTGCTGCCTGGTGGAATTTACCCCCTTGGGTTACATTCTCCAAAACACAGAATGAAGAGAAAGGTGCTCATGAGGATGGCCAAAGGGGTGCTGAGCTGCAGTTGGCACCTCTATCTCAGAGGCAGGTGCTTAGCTTGGGATCACAGCTGGTCTAAGTTGACAGCTGTGAGCTGCCTGGTGGAGCCGGGAAGGATGGGGCTGGCCTCAGACCACTATGAGAAGAGAAGGAGGAGGCACACAGCCACCGGTGAGTTGCCAGGAACGCAGCAGCTGTGTTAGTGTTATCATCCACCTGAGCTCACGCTTCCCGTGTGTGAACTGTGCTCCAGGCAAACGTGAATACACAGCTGTTGTACCTATCTATGCAAGGATGCCTTTGCTGAAGTGTCTCCAGGTTTCTTTTCCACGTGTTCATGTTGGCTCTTTTTGAACCCATAGAGGTGTTCACATCCATGGGATTTTAAGTGGTGACTGTGTGTTGAAATCTTTTAGAGAGGCTAATCCTGACTTCCTGGGAGATTTCTGTTCTTAAGTTACCTCTGATACGATGCTCAGAAGGGCCTAATACAGAGCTCCACTATTATTAGATCTGCAGGTGCTTATATGGCCATTTAACAGAGGTAAAAATAACTTAAGCGAAAGATATCCTTTTATTAAGCCAGCACTATGTCTTAAGTAAAGTGTTCATATTCTATAAATAGATGTCACTTTGCCCTAGGGAGTGGCTGGTATTTTATTAACATTGTCTCTTTACCACCTATTTGTATAGTGCTAAGCTGGGGAAAGCTCTTAATTTTTATACCATATCTCAGGCCTTTTACTTTCAAGTGCCTGTAAAAACACTGCATGTCATATAAGGTCCAGTTATGACTTTTTAAATAGAAGCTTTTTGGTTTTGTTTTGACTTTTTCCCTTCCATTGACTTGCACTTCTACAGAAAATAACAGCTGAATTACATTTGGCTTCTCCTGCTTCCTTTCTCTTTGAGATGAGGTTACAACGACCTCATCTACCTAAATCAATAATCTGCACCCAAATCTAATAAAGATTTAGCAGGGCCTGTAAAATAGCATGCAACCCAGATGGAAAGGGAGGTCCAATCCACTCATTAGCTATTTATCAACCATTAATAATGAGAATAAGAGTGGTGTGTGGGGAGAAGGACACAAAAGCAAGACAGCAGAGAACCCTCCTGAGAATGAGGCGGAGATGAAGACCATAAACTACAAGTGTGCAGGTTGCAGTGTGACACTGGCTGGAGAGAGGGAGGTACCTAAAAAGTGGATTTCCATAGGAGTTTCCTTGCAGAATCCCAGATTTTTATACACAAAAACTGTGTGTCTTCAAGCTACTATATGAGAGAACATAATGATGGGCTGAAATATGTTCGGTGTCCCATCAGCTGGCTCTCTATCTCTTTACAGATGTGAAAGCACTAAAGCAAAATCCGTGTTTCCTGAAACTAAATACTATATGCCCCCTCCCTTTTTTTTTTTTCAGTAAAAGAGAATTTGCCTTTGTGATAGTGGACCTGTCTCTTGGTCTGTGGCAGAGTTAGGGAAAAACAGCAATTTCCCAGTTCTTGGCTGTAATTCCAAGACTTTTCTTTCTGAAGGAAATGAACACGTGAACTGGCCATCAGAGTGGAGTTTTTTTCCCACCAAATTGCTGGAGCACAGAATTAGGCATGCAGCTGGTGCAAGCACAGAAATAATTTTTCATCACTGTTCATTGAAGAGAAACTGACTTTGTGACAAAATGGGTCTTTTCAATACTGTCAGCAACATGTTATTCTATATCTGAAGACTGAAGCCATTCTTTTGTTTTGTTTTGTTTTCTTTCTTTTTCTTTTTAGCTTTAAATGAAAACAGTTAGTGTTTTAGTGGTTAAACATTTTTATACATGTTTCACACTTTCTGGGGGAAGGGCATTAATGTTTGCTGGAGATAGGAAATATTTTTTCAAAAGCTGGAGCAGTAGAAAAAAAAGGAATTCAGAATCTCTGGAGTTTGTGGAATGCATAAATACAATAATGTTCCATGAAACAATATTTCAGATTCCAGCAATGCAGAACATAGTAGCAATTCCAAAGAAAACAGGAAATAGAAGTAATTACTTGGGCAGGAGGAAGAATCCCAAGCATTACTAGCATATCAAATGCTTTACAAAACAGTAGCCAAACCCCTGTCTTTAAATCTTCTCTGAATAGTCTTTTGAATCTTGCTCTACAGGTGGAAAGTCAAAATCCGTTGCAGTACATTTATATTTTATTTAATGAATGCTGACTTCATATTTATCTATTAAACAGTTGCAGTTAATTATTTCTCCATCTCTAGAGAGTTATTACATGCTCTGTACATCTCATCTAGACACCCTGCACTGAAGGGAACTCAGCTACAGCCAAGGGCTTTTTCCTGAGGCAGCTGTGGGAGGTCAGTCCCTCTCCCTCTTTAATAGCATCTCCTGCAGCTCGAGCTCTTCTGTGTGTGGAGGGGAAGGTGTCAGCAATGCTCCTGGCAGGACTGGCCCTTCCTATGAATGGAGGCAGCTGTGGAGCATTTGTCAAGATGGACTGAGGAATCCACCATGTCCTTTTTCAGTTTGCTCTTACTGTTTAAAGTCTGAGCCTTGTTTTCTATTTGAAGTCGTCTGGTTTTAGCTTCCAGTCATGGCTTCTTGTTAAGCCTTTCTCTGCTAGATTAAAGAGCTCTTTATGACTGGTATTTTCTCTCCATGGAGGTGCTTAATACCCTGTAATCAAGTCACCCTTGGTCTTCTCTTTGATAAGCTGAACAAATCCTGCCCGTCAAATTTCTCACTGGAAGCAATTCCTCCTCTGCAGCCTTTAAATCATTTTGGTGGCAGTTTTCTTCATACTTTCATTTTTTTCATTTTTTTTTTCTGAGACAGTACATATCCCAGTGTTGCGCATGGTCTTTCTGCTTGAATCCCACCATGGCTTATGCAGAAACACAAGTGCAGCCCCACTGCAGTGTCAGGGGAACTCCTGAGCTGTGTGACTACAACTGCAGGAGTGCTAGGAGAGGCACTTTGTCCCTTGCAGAATTGCAAGGCTATAGGCTTCACCTGCATTCCTTGTTGTAATAAAAGCTTTTTTATTAATAAGCCCAGCTTACCAGAGGAGTCATTTAACTGTACTATTTCCTAAGTTTCTCCAGGCAGGAGTAGGGCAGCAAACTCTTCTGCTCAGCCACTAGGCTTCATTTCTGCTTTTTGGATTCCTTTTCCTGTTGTTTTTTCTTATATTTGTCTCTCCTGATGCCAATCTTGTGCTTAGATTTTCTAGATAAAGGCTGCTTCTGACCATACTCCTGGGAGAGACATGGATTGCCCATAGGTATGAGGGACACTTTCACTGAGGTGCAGGAATAGCATCTTTCCTTAAAAGACCTTAGGAAGACACAAGATCTCCATGAGCATGACTGGCTACCGTTTGGCAGAGAAAGGTGTTGAATGTGGAAGGGACAACTTGGCAGTCATCAACCTTCCCTTGGTATTGGTTAAACTGTCTTGAGGTTTTACAACCAGAGATTCTCCAGGTTGTTCTTGATGAGGAAAGACCCCACAGTGTGCTCTGCAAATTCTGCTGTTTTGTCCTGGTGAAACACATCCCTGGGTTTGATTTAGTACAACTAGCTCTGCCGGTGGCTGCTCTGGGGTTTACCTGCCTCACAGAAAAGGTTTTGGGTACAATGTATTCACTTCCTTCTGCAAATATGTTCATGTTTGTGTGATAACTTTTCTTCAACTGTCTTTCACCATCAGGGCTGCAAAGGTTTTGGGTTTTTATTTTGTTTTTTTTCTTGTTTTTTTTTTTTCCCCAGAGCAGTAAATCAACGGGCTATGATTAAACAATTTGAGAAGCTCTTTCATTTGCCAGTCCGAAATTTAATTTACTGAAGCATCTCTAACTAGCTGGCAGCTGAATCCACTTTTTGTATTTCTCTTCTCGTTTGTGGAGTGGGACAGAAGAGCAGAGAGACTGTGTTCACAGACTTCCAGTGCTGCTGAATTTATATATCAGCCAAAGACGTCTGAGGTTATTCCCTCTCCCTCTTTTAGAGGAAGGTCTTTTTTCATTACATAGCTCTAGACCTGTATTTTTCCATTCGCTAATTGCTACCGTTGTTCTCCTTTTGTTTCTGAAAAGAAAAAAGACATAGATGGCTTTAGTGTTGTTTACCCCAGGAAACATTTTGAGCATTTGGTAATAAAACTGGGAGGAAATCCTTCACTTCCTTTATGCCTCCTAGCAAGTAACCACATCAATATGAAGTGAGGATGTTTTTGGGTACTGACCCAGTGTCACTGAACAAAACACGGCCATAAATACTTTCAAGATGCAGTTTTGAATCAAGCTGATAGATGAGGAAAAGCCACTTCTGTTTTGGAAAGGAATTCTTTCCTTCTGCAACCACTTTCTAAATTGCATTGACATTTAGCAATTAACATACAAAAGCTTTTGTATCCGCAGGATCATTTTTCATGTCAGTAAACACATTCTTTTGCTTTTTGGTGCAATGTTTAATAAATCTCATGTCCTATAGTGAAAAAGAACCCTTGTACTTTATTTGTATTACACAAATTACATGGAAGAAACAAAGCCATATCTGATCACAGTTATTAAATTAAGAACATTTGCATAAATCCTTTTTTTTTTCCCTCCTAATCTAGTTTGCTGTTGGTAAACAGTGTGTTATCTGGGTTTAGCAAAGCGTTTGGTTTCTAGCCAGAATTTTGCTTTCTCCCTGTCCTTTTTGAAGTTCTCTTGGCAGGCAAGGTCTGCTTCTCCTAAGCTATCTGTCATCACACAAAGTGGATTCCAGCTTCAGACAATAAATGAGTTGCTATTCTAGATTCATGGGCTGAACTGTCATTAAGTCACTACATACTTGCTCTGGGGTTTTAGGACATGTCTCTGTTCAAGCCCGAGGCTCTACTCTTGGAGCTCCTTTGGGGGCTCTTCGTAAATTGAGAAAGTTAAGCAGAAAGTTCAGTGGGGCTCCCTGTCTCTGTGTGTGCCATGGGGCAGGGTCTGCAGGGGGACGGCGGGCTGTGCAGGACGGCAGCTTGGCACTGCTGAAATGGGGAAAGAACCCCCTTGTCTCCATGGGGGCCCCTCACATTTCCAAATCTGAATGACACTGTCACAGTCAGGGTTGAAAAGAGAAGAATAAAGGAAGTGTGATTTTCTGCTTTTTTTCCTGCCTGGAAGGGGGCGTATGTGTTGAGAGAAATGATCCTTCAAGAATGTGGAGACCTGGTCCTACAGAACAGCAGACATTAGGAGTACCTGAAATACCCATGAAATTTCCCTGCCCGGTAGAATGGAGCCCTGCCTCGTGGCTTGCTCTTGAGGTACCGTGAGACTTCTGCTATGCCTCCGTACGCCACGAGCAACCTGTAGTGGCACAGCTCAATTTAAGCAGCGAATGCTGGTGTCTGCTCAACTTGCAGATGTGCACAGAGCATTGGCAGGAGTCTCCAGTTACTTTTTTTTTTTTTTCTCCAGGCAGGTGGCTTGCTCGGGATGCTGGAGGGCCTGTGGCTTTGGGTGAATGAAGTGTAAAGGCTGGGGCTATGACAGGCCTGGTGCTACACGTGGGATCAGTTGGAGTTTCTTGGAGGTTACTCACAAGAGGCTTTGGTGGCTCTGTGTGAGGGTAGGGACTTCTTTCCTGTTCCTCACGCAACCTGCTTCATTCCCCTGCCACCACCTTCAGCTGCTCCCCTCCCTTCTTGGAGCTCTTCTTCCCCTCCCCAGACCCACTGTTGGTTATTCTTTTTCAGTATTATTTCTTTCTTTACAGAGGAGAGGATTCAATAGGCATGTCTTCCAGTCCTGAGTGACAGAAGTTTTGTAGGGAATGAAAAAACATTTGATGCTTTTGGCAGTGACATTGATGCCCATCTTCTAAATAGTAGCACTTCCCTCTACTGCTCCAGGAAGCTCTGTCAGATCCCAGCCTGGAAATCCTTTCCTTTAAAAGCTTGTTATTCAGTTGTTAGCTTACTTCTCCTCACTGCAGATGCAGCAGACTTCGAAAAAATGATGGTGACAGCCATGACAAAATTTCCCTGCTGAGATGTGTGCATCCCACGTGAGATGTGCTCCCCTGGCTCTGGCCTTGAGCTTGCTCCCAGGCTTGGATGTCCATGGTGCTGTGCCAGCTGCACCTCCCGGGTCTGACTGCTCGGCGGTGCCTGACGTCGGGATGATGGGCTGGGCTGCCTTGCAGCCCTTTGCCCAGCCAGTGCTGGGGTCCATCACCCGTCCTTTCCCTTCCGCATGATGTAGAGCTCTGCCTCATTCCACAAGAGAGAAGGAGTGAGTAAAATTGGACAGATCAAGGAGCTGAATCTGTCTGCACAACACTTGCATGTACAGCCTTGCAGGTACAGCTCGTGCACTGTAGGTCTCGGGTTGTGTTTCCACGGTGTCTGCAGTTTGGGGCTGGGCCAACTGGGCACCGTGAACACAGCCAGAGGGTAGGCAGCCAGCTTCCCATGGGCTCTGTTTGCTCAGAGACCAACTCTGCAGGCTGCCACAGTGCATCCTGATTGCCTGGTGAATCTGGGACACAAGGAAGAATTGCCACCATGAGGAACTTGACAAATCCCAGAAAGAAGGGTTTAAGAAGTGTGTGTGAAGGGAGACGTCCTATGTTTTTGGAGTCAGGTCCAACTGCCTTTATAGGCAACAGTCTCGCATTGATTTAAATGGAATTTGGATTGGCCCTTAGTAAATAAGATCATTAAACCCAGCTTTTATCCCCCTTTTAATCAAACATGAGGCAAAATTGAAGCCTTTGATTATTTGCTGTGATGGAGCCTAATTGTTGGTGGGGTCCTAGAGACAGAGAGCCAGGCACTTAACTTGAAAATGACTTTACTGCAATAATGTCATTACGTTTTATTGACCGAACATTTCCACAAGCGGTGAAAGGAGATTATTGGGAAATTGGGATGAATGTGCATTATGTCACTTTTGAATCATATCCTGTATGCGTGTACGATGCAAACCCCAATTAAGTGACCCACCACCAGGCAGACGGGGTTTGTCCGTAGCAGCTGTACTGCTGCATACATGGGAGCTGAGAACTGCCGTGATGAAAAATTTTAGTGGGAAACTACAAAGTCATATTAGAGGAAATGCTTTCAACATATCTAAATCAAGATGTATGGGGTTTTAGTTCTGCCTGTGTTACATACCCCTGAGCTCTTTTTGGCCAACTGATAGTCATTAGCCAAAGCTACATTGCTTGGCAATTTACTTATTGCATGGCTGTGACTTAACTGCTAACAGAATAATGTTTCTCCTCATATGTAACTTATAATTTGTTGGATGTGCATTCAGTTCCTGTCATGGCTTAACCTTCCAGAGAGGTGTGCCACTGCTCTCCAGGCACTTAGAGCCTTCAAATGGCTGTTGAGCACAGCCAGATGCAAAGCATTAGCACAACTGCTTGCAAAAGCCTTTTCTCTTGCATCCACAGTCAGCTAGGAAATGAAACACAAGATCGCTGTGACATCAGTAAAACATGCTGTCAGCAAGACATGTAAGTAACCTGGAAGCTGAATTCCATTTACAGGTGATGGCAGAGTGTACTTTCCTTTTCCCCCCAAGAATCAGTTTCTGTGATTGATTGCACTTGCGTTACGTGAAATCTTGTTTCCATTTCTGGCATTTTTATAAGACTCATGAAAGTGAGAGATATTTAGCTGGGAGGTTTGGGGGAATGGTTTTCAGGCAGAAACAATAAGAGTGGAAAAGATTCCCTGTGTTTGTTCATATTCAGCTGGGTTTGGGCCTTTGGGTCCTAACACTCTGCCCTGGAGGCTATTCCAGAGTTCATTGCCCATAGGAGAGACTTCTGATATATGTGTCTAAATATACCAAAATATTTCCCATTGAAACTCCCTAAATTACTTTTCCCACACTTTGGCGACTTTGATTGCACTGAATATGCCTAAGTTAGTGATTCTTATGCACAGAAATTCCTGGTATGGTCATTATAAGATATATGTCTTGGTCCTCCAAGACTACATAAATGACCAGCGTGAGGATCTAAGGAAGCTCAGGGCCAGAGCAGACAGCTGTGGGGGAGTAGCCTTGCAGTAAGTAAATGTCAAGTTTCTCATTTCAAGAAAATTTCTCATTCGGTGCCAGAAGTGATTCTTCTGGATGTTGTCACTGCAAAGTAGTAACATATTATCTTCATTTAAAGTCGGTAAAGCAGAGGCACATACCTCCCACTGGCTTTTTGGGGGGAGGCAAAGAGTGTGACTGAAAATAGAATAGTATGGCAGAAAATCAAATCCCTTTTATTCAGATACTTAGAATACGGATTAAATAGAGCTAAGGGTTAGCAAAATGATTGTTTTTTTTTTTCCTCACAGGTCATGATTAATAAATAGAGTCATTTTCCTGTTTCTTTTGCGCTTAATCTCCTCCTCGAGACTAATAGTGATCTTCTCCCCCTGCCCCACATGAGCTGTCACCAGTTGATGTAGTTTTGGAGGGCTCCTTGCCTCAGCCCGTGTTTTCTACCTGGGTCTTGCCCATCTCTTCGTCTGTCAGGGCTGGTGGATGTGGGCAAGCGCGCTGGTTGTGTTTGGGTCTCAAGGGCGCCCGTTGCCAAACAGTTTGTGCAGCCTAATCCATGTTTGTGGCAGGAAGTCACACATCTCCCAAAGTGACATTTCATCTAATCCATTTCTGGGTTTAAGCAGATTATCAATTTCTTTCACTGCGTTTCTGCTTTCAGGGAAATAAAAGGAGACTCGTAGAGGAGTTTACCGCTAGATTTGTGAGTGTGTTGAGAATTTATTTATTGGAATTCTAACCATAAACAGTTTAATGTTTCTGAATTACTGCTCAGACTCATTTAGTTTGGTTGTGACCTTGAGACATACATTTCCAGAGCTCTCGCTAATGGGCCTTTTAAATGATGACAGTGAAATACATCAGGCTCTTTGATAAGGGGACCGTTGCTACATTGCGTATTATTTTAATGTTATTCTACAAAATAACCATTATAATATTGTTATTATTTTTTAACTCCAGTTTTATTTTGTCACATCAACATTACAACAATCTTCATCTAAAATATTTCCTCATTTGTGCAAAGCACATTTCTCTGCCAGGGGTAATGAAATGACCAAGCAGTGACCCTCATTTTTATGTTTCTCCTACTGTGAAGAGGAATTGAAGATGAAATGTAGAAGATAATAGCTGTGCAGCCCCAGTGAATCCAGCAAATCTAAAGAGCCCAGCCATGGGATAGATTTAAATATTAAAGCAGTTTTTATGTGCTCTAACCAATATTTGATGCAGCTCTCAGTATGCTTTAATCTGGCTAAATGGCTATTGTGTTATGTGTCCTAGCTGTAAAACAGTCTAGCTCTTTTGTGGTCAGGATACTTTTCCCCACTGCAGTTTAGGTTGGACGTGGATAAACATAAAGGACCATTCTCCAAAATGTGTCATGTACAGGTTAATCCTGCATGGAGCAGGGTGCTTTAAAAATTTATTTAATGCTTTCTTCCCAGTGTGCATTGCAACAATTGCTTGTAGGGTTGGGAGGGTTCTGTTTTTGTGGGGAGAAATAATGAAAGGATCTTGACACGGTTCAGCCACGTAGGGAGAGTGGTGGCTGGCAAGGGACTTGGTGTCTTACCTTGGCCTGGCTGCAGTGCAGGCTGTTTCTTTGCAAGTTTGTTAATATTTGCTTGCTGGCTTCACTGCTTAAATCAGAAAATACTTCTCCTGGGGCATGATACTCTTCTGTTTCCCCTTGACAATTTTCTGGGGTGCAGGAGCTCCTGTTGTGCCGGTGGTCAGTGCTCAGGGCTGCCGGGATGCAGCAGCGCCCTTGCCGAGGATGCAGCTTGCCTGCTCCCACCGAGCAGCAGTAAAGTGTTCAGGCTGAGGCAGGAAAACCTTGACCAGTGTTTTTTTCTTGATTGCTGACTTGTATAGAAGCAAATGAACACAAATGTCTTAGTTTATGCCTCAGTCCATTTTGGCTGGCACGTTTGCTTTGGAAAACAAGATACTTGCTGGAAGTTGGCTGCTTCAGCTGACAGAACATCTCCAGGTAGAGGTGTTAGATAAGATGTTCACATGCACCAGGACTGCAACTAAATTTCCTGCAGATTTGTGTCTTTTGTGGGGGTTATTCAAGGCTTAAAAAGGTGAAGATGGATTTTTTCCTGGTTTTGCAGCCTTTCTAACCAGAGCTCTCTGGTGTCCATTCATGACTGAGCTCAGGTTATATTGTTTTCCTGGGAGGCAGCAATAATTACTTCCCTCCTTTTTAGCTGCCTAATTCATGCTCATGAGATGTGTAGGTATCCCTTTGCCATTGCTCTCTCTCCCAAATGTGGTTGAAATAGGCTAGTGACCTCAAAAGTGAAAAGGACACATACAAAGCTTTACTATTGCTTAATTCTTTAGGAAACAAGGCTAAATATGAAGAACGTCCACATTCTTTTTCCCCCCCTCCTAATTATTCTAATAAAAACCACCACTTCCCCTCTTCTCCCTCACTACCCCTGAAGAAAAAATCCAACCCACAGTGTAGCGTGGTTGAAGTAGTACTAAGTGGACAGAGTGTTTAGTAACCTCTGGGAATGAGGTTTCTGAATTATCTTGAAGTCTTGAAATTACTTTAGTGATCTCCTTTAAATCCCGAGTGGGCAATGATCCATATCGTAAACCCTTCACACGTAATTTGACACAATTAGCAAATTCTGCTTCTGAGACCATCTTGTGACTTGTGCTGAAAGCGTTTCCTACAGAGGAGCCGCAGGCTGCCTGGGCCTGGGTGGAGGTAAATGAATCAGCCGTGGGGGAAAGCTGATATTGTCCAGGGCCAATATGATGTTGATTAAAGAAAGTCTAGTTTATCCACTGTCAAAGGAAATGTTACCCCGTTTATGTTCCAAAAATAAATCAGAACACTGCACGCAGCTCCAGTGCAGGTCTTTTCTGGACTCTGAGTTACTTTTGGCCAAACCCGTTCTCCTTAAACGAAGTGATTTCCCGATTCCTGTAACTGACCTTCCTATCACCAAATTGAATGATCTTTGTCAGTATGACTCTTTTATGATCTCACTAATGAACTTTCCGTTTTATGCTTCTTGTCTGATTAGTAATGCCAGAGATTTAACCAAGCAGAGATAATTCATTAGTCTGAGCCATAGCTCTGAGGGCACGGTGTCAGAGCCTCCCTTCCCACTCCGTGCACTCCATTAGTTTCTCTGTGCTCCGAGATCTTCTGCATTTTTGTTTTCTAAGGGAAAATACAGAAGTCTTCTACTGAAGATTCTTTATGTATTGGTCATTCTTGACTCATTAACAGTAAAATTTTGGAAACTCTTAGGCAGTGACTTTTAAAAAAATCCATATTATGTTTCATGTGGATACAGGAAAAATAATGCATAAATTCTAACTAGTAGTGTAAAAAATAAGTTATTAATTGCAATTTGTGCTTGCAGTTATAATTATTTATGTGTCAGTTCCTATCCTTTTTGATGTTGTTTTAATTTGCAGCTCTTGAAATTCAGAAACGAAATATTTAATCTGTAACTGAGTAAGTGTTGAAGAGAGAGGGGAAGATTTCTGTGAGAATGACTCTGTGCATGACTCAATGTGTCAGTTTGATCTTGTGCTTCTTGTCTGCTGATTCCAGGGGCGTTGTCTCCTCTCTAGAGGTGCTTTCTGGGATTGGGAAGTTAAATACTTGATGGACCTACGCACATACATGCTGCTGTCACATCTGCCCTGGGTTAGTGGGCTGTCAAGACCTTGACTGTTGCTTGGCCACACTCTTTAGCAGGTTGTAACAATTGCACGTTAGAAAAACTGATTGTGCTGAATAGGTAGGCTGGTGAAGAGGCAGCAGCTGGGGTAGTAGGGATTCACCTGGCAGAGGGATTAAAACCCTAGGACAGGTCTTCTTCCTTCCAGTAGCAGAACAGGTTTCTGAGGTAAAACTGGCTACAGCAGGGAAAAGAGCTGGGGAAAGGAGGGAAGGGACTCACTGACAAAGCAAAGTCATGTGCATGAGAAGTGGGAGTATTTGTGAAGGAGATGCCTTGGAGCAGTGTGGGGAAGTTCCATAGACCACAATTATTTGAATGGTATGGATCATGTAACTTTTCCAGGCTAAAGCAATGAAAGACCTCTTTCAGTCCACCCTGCTCACAAGAAGTTTGTCTGCTACTGCAGAGTGACTGGGGTTGTAGAAAAAACCAGCTTAAGCTTATGGGAGATGTGGAAAAGAGATCGAAAACTGGGACCTTCAGCAGTGGGGCCTCTTCCTTCTGGAAAAAGAAGCAGAACCAGTCTTTGTACTGACTCTGCGAGAAAGACTGGAGTCAGAGCAAGTGGAACTTTCCAGGGAGTAAGTATAGATATGGATGTGGGAGTCCTCCAGGTCACAAGTTACAGCAACTGCCAGGTGAGTTTTTGGCTGGAAGATCTTTACTAAGGCAGTTTGGCTGCTGTGGTACCTTTCTTTGCACCATTTTATTGGCTTTTGCCCAGTTTCCTAATCACTGCAAGTTGGTTAGATTCACTCAAGTAGTACCAGATTGTGCCAATGACAATTTTAAAGTTAGTTCCTTGTTAGCAATGAGTGCAAATCTGTATTCCTTGTGTACCCACAACTGCAAAACAAACAAAACAAGTCATCGTCAGTTTGTCAGTGTTGTGGTGGTACCAGATTGTGCCAATGACAATTTTAAAGTTATTTCCTTGTTAGCAATGGGTGCAAATCTGTATTCCTTGTACCCACAACTGCAAAACAAACAAAACAACAGTCATCGTCAGTCTGTCAGTGTTGTGGTGGCTAAGTCATCGTCAGTTTGTCAGTGTTGTGGTGGTTGCAGAGGACAGAGAGACTTAGGAGGTTCTGCATAGAATGCCATATGCTTATTAGCTTCAAAAAGTCATATGTTTGGCAGCATGGGCACTCCAAAAATTGTCTGTTGCTGCTGGGTTTCCTTCCCGTGTACAGCATGGAAGTGTTAGCAGGACATGCCAGACAGTGCACGTTGGGATCTCTTTGTGATTATTTCCCCGCTGCCTAACATGTGCCCTTCTCACACTGCTGTTGCTCCAGAGGGTAGGCAGGGTCTAATTAAAGACAAGGAGGGATGGATCTGCATATGTTGCTTGTGTTTGGGGACTGTCTGGCTCGGAGGAGTAATAATTGGCTACAGGGCCTTTCACCTCTATGGCATGACTTTGAATGCAGATCAGCTTAGTGACTTTTAATGTCATTACCATGTGACAGCTGTTTTCAGCATGAAATTAGCTGGTAGTTTGAATGTTTTTCCTACAGGAAGCCAATATCAATAATTGCCACATCAAATGGTGCTATTAGCACCCTTAAAAAAAGATATATAATTTGAAGTTTAATGAATATGCTTGAGGTATACGTGTTGGTACATGTTGCAACAACATTGAAATCAATATAAATCCACTTAGCTCCGTAGTTAAGTCTACATAAAGAAATATATGCTGGAGGTAAGTACTTGGCATAGAATAAGATACAGCAGTAGCATCTAACTGGAGGCCTCTAACAGCTTTCTGCAATGGCTTTTGGGGTCCCATTGTTATATAGAGCATGTAAACTCCTAACACATTTAAAGTAGACAGTGTGACTGTCCCTTAAATGTGCAAAAATCACAGTGAAAAAGCAGCATCAACAGAAAAGGTCAAGGTAGTTCAGGGAAAATTCAGTATTGATAAATAACTCATATTTCCATGGTGAGAGCTGTAAGGAGAGATATCTCCTGATACAGCTGAATGAAACAGATAAGCTTTTGAACACATGGACTGTTGCTGTTTTTTTTTTTTCCTTTAATGAACCAGCCTAAGACTAAGGCAGCAGCCCAGCTGTTAAAAGAACTTTTGCACTTTACCAGCTGTAACTGATGTGACTCAAGACGTATGTTACATATCCTCCTGATTTACACCAGTCAAACTGGTAGCTGGGGTCTGAACTGCAGGCATTTACAGAATGAAGTTTTGCCATTTTTTTCTGTGGGGGAGTTGAAAAAACCAACCCCATGAGAGACACTAGGGAAAAGTGCTGTGGTTGAAGGTTGACCTCAAATTCTTTTCTTGGGTCCTCTGATGCCTTTTAAAGTTCTGTTCTCCATTGCAACCTTACACAGCAGCAATAATACAGCTTTGAACCTTTGCCTCATTCCCCTAATGGCTGGACTTGGTGATCTTCAAGGTCTTTTTCAACCTAAACAATTCTGTAATTCTGCCTAAGTGGGAAGCTGAAGAAGAAGCTACGGATGTTGGCTAATATGTATGGCTGGGGAGCAAAGGCTGGAGAAAAAAAAGGTTTTGCAGGTCACTGGTGGGGTGGGAAGCCTGAGTCTGTTATGGTTGTTCATTACTTGGTATCATATTAACGCAAAGAATAACAGATCTAACAGAAAAGGCTTTCTGAGAAAGACACTGTCTCACCTCACTCTGAGGGATGAAAAAGAATATCTGACATAGTTTTCCATAATATGGAATTCTTTTCGTCTTTTTCAAAGTAACGAGGGGAAACATTCTCACCATGACTGTTCCTTGCTTATGATCACTGTAGATTTTCTACTTGGTTGGTTCTGTAGATTTGCATGCAATCATTTCCTCCTCAAAATCTGGTAATACCTATATACTTATACACTATTATGGTAACTTGTTCTTCTCAGGGTGAAAATAATTAAAACCCCCATAATTCTGCAGTCCTCTATAATACATGTAGCTCCTCCTATTAGGTAATGAAACCATTATTCACTAACAAATTAAACATGCAAGTCTGTGAAGGTCTTTTATAAACAGGTAAGGTCTTATCTCTCAGGGTAAGAGCCTCCAGGCTATGCAGAATCACAGAATTTGTGTAAAGTGAAGGATGTTCCTGAGATCCTGAGGAGAAGCATTAATAGAAACTATCTTCCTGTACAATGAAAAGAAAAGTGGCTTCTCTGGCTCAGTTTCTCGGGGGTCTCCACAGAATGTTTTTAGAACAGGTTAGAGATGTACCTGTCAGGAGGGCCAGAGTTGATGTCCCTTTCTGGATGACCTCCTAAAGCTCACTCTAGACCTCTCTCTCCCCTATGATTCTCTGATAGGTTCGTGCCTGGGCAAGCGCAGGGACTGATCTCCAAGCAGGCAGGTGCAAATGTTGCCTAACACAGGGTTACACAGCAAGGCCAGCTCGTTGGCTAACTGGTGGCTATGGGTCTCCTGGCAGAGAGACCCAAGCAGATTGCAGGCAGCTGTTTGTTGAACAAAGCCACCCTCTTGCTGGGGGGCTTCTTGTTCTGCCACTCTGCAGTCCCCATGCCTGGGGTCTTTTCTGCCTCGTGACTCAAACTGTAGGCTAGAAAGCAAAAGCTTTGGTAATATAAAAGGTGATACAAAACAGTGGGACTCCTTGGTTAGCCCTTTGTACCGCCCACTGGTGCTGCGATCCCCGTACTGCCGTGCATTTAGGCATTTTATCCTTTATAAGGCCTTGTTGACGGGCCCCCAAAAGGAAGGCATGCAGGGGGTGTAGTAGGCTGAAAGATGTTGGGCTGTAATATTGACCTGTTCTTCAAAATGTCTGCTTTTACTGGTGAAGTACTTGATGTGGGGGTCGTGATGAGAGGGGTGTTGGTCATTTAGCAAAGAAGAGCAGAAGGGAATGGGAAGAAGAAACCCAGGGACATGTGTTACTTGTACAGATACACAGTGTCTCAGTGGGATGGTGGTTTTTTTCATTACTGCATCATGAAAGCAGCAGCCTGTCCTACTCCAGACGTGTTTTATACCTTCATCACAAGCCTCTTTCTGTGTGAAAAGCGATTCCCTCACAAATGGCCCTTCATTAGCTGCGGGGTCGTGTCAGAAACAATCATCAGTGTATTGCTGATCTGGGCGACGCATCTTGTGAACTCTTTGACCCTGGCAGTCAGCAGGATTTCTTTATGTGAAGCACTAATATGAAAAGCATTAGCATTAATGAAAGAGCTCTCGACATAGTTGGTGTAAGGGGTCAGCGGAAGTTTACAGACACCTTTGCCTAACATTCCTATCATGCCTGGTAGTTTCACTCTCATATTATTTTACACAGGTTCTCATTAATAATGCTGTTCTCAAATTTTGCTACAGCCTGTCAATATAGAAGCAATCCAGCAAATCTGGAAGCCACCATAGCTGCAAGCCATCACCCATTTTGGGATTGGTGTGTCTTCTCACCTTCACTCACTTATGGTGTTGTTTCAACTCTATCCTGTTGTAAAACAAGAAGAGGGCTAGAAGACTTTGAAGCCTTTTTTTTTTTTTTCTGAGAAACCTTACCCTCATGCTTCTCCAGTCAAGAATCTCTTCCATGAGTGGGACAAACCTTACCCTCATGCTTCTCCAGTCAAGAATATCTTCCATGACTGAGACGATAGTTTCCCAACATCTCTCGATCCAATACATTCTTCCCAGAGGATGCAATGTTAAATGTTGAAGGTCCTGAACAGTCCTTAGTCATTACAAACAATATTTGAAAGGATGCCAACAAATGGTGGAAGCAGAAGCTCTTGTGAAGGGTAAAAGCCCTTTTTATGAATGCCTTTTTCTTTACATTTAGAAGTCACTTTTAAAATATATGGCTGTAAACATCAACCTGATTTTTACTTAAAAATATAGGCTGCACTTGGGTCGAAGAACAAATGAACGTTGCATAGGGGTAGACAGCACATACTGAATCATATATAGAATAATAGTGTACACAAACTCCAGAACTCAAATTGCAGGCTGTTTTGTTTTGGAACCCCAGAAGCATTCAGGTGCCATCTGGGTGCTGTATCTCTTCCTGGTGTTTATGGCAGTTGCACAGGGGAGTCTCAGATACCTGTGGCTGGGAGCTAAAATCTCACTGGCCCTTCAGGGTCCTCTCTGCAAACTGAGCAGGGGAGGGACTGGAAATCTTTCTATGTGAATGGCAAACCAGTTTCACCTACAGGACGAGCTACGTGTGTCTAGTAATGTGTGGGTAGATACAGCTTGGAGTTTTGCATCTGTTCAGAACTCCTGGTTCTGGTCTTTACAGCAGCAACAGAGCTTATTATGTTTCATTTCTGCCACTTGCTTTATTCCAACTGCAGCGTGGATTCACAGCATTGCTAAGTGGTTGTGAATGGAAGAGCTATCTCTAACTGTTTGTCAGCCTTACAAAAGCGGTGGGATGTGTATAGGTAGGAGCACGGGCTGTGGCAGTCCCAAGGCAATAGTATCTTTTTGTTTTCTACCCTGGAGTGCTCTCCTAGCTGTCTGGCATCTCAGGGAGCTAGTTATTTTTCAGAGAAAAAAAATGGGGCTAAAAGTTCATTTCAAAACAAATGGTATTTGAGCTTTCTGACTTTTTGTAGATGTTTACTTACTACAGGAAGGTGACTGTATCAGCTAGCATGGATTTTTAGTGTTTTTAACAACAGGCTTTTCTCTGATGGCAAGAATTTACTTAATTAGGTCTGTCGGTTATTTTTTTTTTTTCTTGGTCAACTGAACTTTTTCATTCACTTGAATATGGGAGCCAAATCATAGCTCTGTTGAAGGTGTGGGATGATAGGGATGGGGATTCCTGCCTACAGGTCAGTCCTGTGCTGGAGTCAGTAGTGTCTGTGTCTGGCCTGGAGTCTGAACTCTTCTGTATGACGAGTGTAGGACTGACATATGCGCCTTTATCAACCCAAAGTCTGCACCTGCATTTGGCCGCCAGGAGCTGTAGCCTTTCCAGGATCACATAGAGTGGTCTGGAAAGGTTGAGCAACTGAGGGTCCAAGGTGGGAATCCAGAAATGGCAGGGGCTTTGGCTCTTTGGTCCTTATTATCCACAGCATCATCAAATCTCACCTTAGAGAAACAGAAGAGGCTGCTGGAGAGAGGTGTGGAATATTTCATACTTCGTTTTGGGTAAACATTGGCTTCTGTGGGAGTTGCTTTATTTCTGGATTTGTTATGCTTGGTTTGTCTGGCTGATTTTAAATATTTGTACAAGTGACTAGAGCTATGCAAACTGTGCCTGGAGGAAATGGGAAACAGAGGATAAGAATTAACCGAAGGTACCAAAATTAGTCAGTGTCCTAACTAAAAGTATTATGAGGGAAACTGAAGAGATGTGGTAGAAGCACAAAGAAGTGATTACGTTCCTCTGACCTGTGGAAGTGAATGCCCAGGGAATGTATTAGTCTGTCAGAGAGCCTGGTGGTGAGAGCCTTTGTTTGAATAGGCTTATAATTTACAAAGTCTTTAAAAACACTCGTTTATTTGTGTTTAGACATACCAGTAGGTAGGGAGACTGCCTATAAAGCTACTGTTTGGACATAGTGGCTTCTGCTGCCATTTTTGTTGTGAATATTTACCTCATTGGATTTTTTTTTGGTAATGATTTATAGTACACATGGTATCATTTGAGTAGGTTTGCACATAAGGTCAATAAAGCCTCTGTCCCGTAACCTACCACCTAAGCAGCACCACAAAGGGCTTGTTGCCATCATATGAGGCAAAGAAGTTTAAAATGACAGTGGGCAAGTTTAGGCACTGTTGCAGGGATTAGAAATACCTATGCTGGGGTCATGCTGCTTTACCAAACACCGTTTGCTGTCTTACATATCAAATGGCTAGATTGCATTTACAAGTGTAACGCGTGACAACAAGTGGATACCTTTTAAATTAATTGATACCTTCCTGTCAGCTGCTGTAGTGGAAGGCAATGCTTATTAAGAAAAATATAATACTGCCAAACGGAAAACCCTGAAAACCAGAGATCTCTTGATATGCAGAGAGTAGTGGCAGTGGTGCTGAGTAGCTGCTTAGAATGCAAGTACACTGGGGTCCACCTGCACTAAAAAAATGCTGCTGCCTTAACTGCTGATTAAAAACAACTCAGCTGACAGTATTAATGGCATAAACCCATTAGAGTGAGAGAGAAATGAGGAAATAGCTTTCCTCTAATGGCATTGTTCTGTAAAAAAGCACCTGAAAATCTTTTTTAGCATGTTTGCTGAATAGGGAGGGATAGGGACACCACTTTGATGTGATACTAATAAGATTTTGTTGCTGAATATCATCCTTGGAAAGAAAGAGGGGTGATAGCCAAGTGCCAGTGATTCTTCAGTGTTCGTGACCAGTCTTGGACAATCCAAGACTGCCTACTGTGCAATGTAGAGCTTCTTCTGTCTTTGCTGTCTATACGTGTTACTTGCTAGAAAAATAGCCAATGCTACTTAAAAAAAAAAAATCAAACACAGGAAGAAGAATAACAGTAACTGGACATTACTTTTGGGCAATGCAGAAATGAAAGTTTCTCTGCTTCCTTCCCAGTTCCTCGACCCATTAGTTCTACTATCTATAATTGTATTTTGATATTAATTATGGTTTTGTTTGGTTGGTTCTCTCCAGACTGTTCACTGATGATGTTGTGTACTAGTGAGCTGAAAACTCATTCAGTAATTGGAAATATTCCCTGCTGTTTCATGCAAGTTTAAAGGAAATCAAGTTAAAAGTATTCTGCAGAGAGGAGGACAGGCTTGGCAGCCTGCTGTCCCCTTACAGTAGCACGTGACTCCTTCAGCTCTAATGGGAACCTCAAACCACTCACTAAGCTCCCCAAAGTATTAGTGTCTTGTATCCTGCTGCAGACGTTCTGCAAGCAGCAACAAATTGTAGCTGGCAAAATCAAAGCTTGCTGAAACTTGCTGCGTATGAAGGTGAGATATTTTCCGTCTCTGCGTTCGCAAAGCAGAAAGTCTCCTGCAGCCTCTCTGTCTCCGTAGATGAGCTGGGCTTTATTCATGAGCATACGTGTAAATTTTCCTCCTAGGAAAACATGCAGGTTTGGGAAGTCAGCTTCCGACAGAAAGGACTGTGTCTTTTGGCTCTCGTTTCCAAACGAATTTGTAAGCGTGAGGAAAAAACAACGCCTTCAGGAGGTTTAAAAATAGTTCTCATAGCTGGATTTTTTGTGTGCTATATTTCTGCATAACCTTATCCACTTGTATTCTCTTGTTTAAAAACTACAATGGGAGAAAAATAGCAGAAGCAGCAAGTGTTATCTGTGAACTATTTAATGTGATGGGATTGCTATCTCATAGGATGTGAAGGTGTCCGGGGAAAAAAAATCTCAATTTTTAAAGCTTCACCTTCTGGCAAACAGTTTGCTAGAGATTAGCACTGTAGTTATGATTAGAGTACAATCTGCATTATTCCACAATTTTCCCTTTCATATAGCACATTATGCTAATCACACTGCATTCCATTTTTCAATAAAAGGTCAACAGTGCACTGTTTGTGCAGAATGTGCAATTTAAACTTCATGTCTGTCATTAGAGATAATCTAGGTTTGCTGTATCAAGTGAGGTTGTCATAGAAACTAGACCTGAGATCTCTGTTTACAGCCTTTGGAGAACAAACACTTTGCATTTATTTCACTGAAAAATAGGTGAACAATTAAATAAGGTCTGAAAACAAACCCATAATGGTCCAGAGAGAGATGTCATTCATCAAAAATCAATATATGTTATGCAGCTGGTAAACTCCAAGCATTCAAGCAGTTGACTGACAGCAATAGTGAAATATTCCCCGGGGGGGTAAGAGAGTAACTGATGCTCTATCATAACGCCTGGAGCAGAATTAATTTAAATTCACTAATAAGTTTTGTTCCAGGAACTACAACACTGAAGAATGTTTGTTTAAATTTTTGCTTTATGTCAGGTAAAGCTTTTTGTGTTGATTCTTTGGACATTTTTAATAGCACTGGGAAATATTTTAGTTTTTATTTTTCTGTAAAATTCTGCATCTTCCTATCAGACTTTGTGGATTATAATAAGGTTTGCAGGCATCCTAAAAATATCTCTGGCATCTGCAGCTTCATTAGTGAGCAAAAGGGCTAGAGCCTCCAGCTTAACACTGAGGTTTTAGCTTGCTCTTTCTGTGATGTGTTATTAACTTGTAGAGCTCACCTTTGTCAGGCGATGGTATTTAGCAATGTTTCAGGAAAGGATTAGAGAAATATGTGGACAAAGATGGCTTCTGTTGTTGCAGCACAGTAAAATCACCACAACTATCAATCTTTTTTTCCTCAGGGCATAATCATGTTACCAGCTGGGTGTTTATGTAGGGGTTTTGTCAATGGCATAGCATTACTCTACTGACAAGATGAATTATGTGGATTGTACATCTTCTGAAGCATCCGAGTATTGCCCGATGTCCACATGCACGGTGTCTTTTAAAAGTGTGAATGAACTGTTTGTCTACCACATCATTAGACCCAAAGGTGTATCCAAAATGGGTGACCTGTTTCCGTCTTTTGAGAAGAAAGTGAAACACAAATTAAAACGAATCTGGAAATGAAACAGAAAGTCCAGTAAAACTCACAGCCCAGGCGAGATGAACAAAAAGCTTTTGATCTTTTTCTTCTGCATCAAAGTAAGTGTTCCTCTCCCAGCAGACAGGACAATGGAATTCTTCCATTCATGCTCTGCTTTCCAAGGTGTATAAAACAAGACAGCAAAGCCTGTTGTTTTTTGCTGGTGGAAGCTGTGTGCACCTCTGTTTGCTGCATTTCTCTTCATTTCATCCAGCAGCAAATGTGATCTGTTAGTCCTTAAGGGTTGTCCTTGATATCTCATTTTCCTAAGATGTAAGTGGATGACTCTGCTAAGGGCTGCCTGCATTGTGTTGTGCCACTGGTGAATTTTGATATTTCAGGTCTATTCAGAGCCCCATGTTCAAAACCTAAAAGAGCATCTGCAAAGAGCATCCAGGCTGATGTTCTGGTGTTTATAAGCAATCAAGTCCTTGTTTTTTTGGTGGATGGTTTTCTAACCAATACAAAAAAAGATGCTCGGGTGGGTGATTCTGTAAATGCAATTTCTACACCTTTCCAGAGCAGAAAATCTTCCCATGCCTGATATGTTTGCTCAGCAGCATGCACTTCCCTTCTAATTATCTGCTCTATTTGTAGTTCTTGACCTCAGCTGCATCAGTAACATGGCAGGTCTGTGAATCAAGTCCTGGCTTGTTGAACTGCCATTCGGACAATTTTTATGGTACCATATAAAGTGATCTAGTATCAGGAGGAAGATAGACCTTGAAAAGCACTTTCTATTATGCCTGTAGTAATATTGAGACTCACAGCCCTGCCTTTGCGTGACTGGCATTGCATTGGTCAAAACACTGAGGAAACCGCTAACCATAAAAAGTTGTTTGCCCAGGTCTTAGACTTCCCTTGGAGCTTTTTCTGCAACCGTGCTACATTAGCACAGGGGCTCCAAGTCTAGAGACACCTTCAAACAGAGAAGCTAAAGCAATGGCAGAGGCTCATAGGCAGTGTCTACACTTGGCTGAACAGCCTCAAAGGCTTGGAAAAGCCCGAGGGATATCTGCCAATGTGTCTGCAGGCTTGGAGCTCAGGCCATGTCAGTGAGCAGTGTACCTGGATTTGTAAATGCTGGAGGTTGCCTGTCTTTGTAGTATGTCAGGTTTTAATGGACTCTGCTTGTAACACCTTAATTTGAGCGCATCACAGAAGCTTAGGTCAGCAGGCATATCGCAGATGTTTCACTCGAGGTGGATAACCTTTGTCTGAAAGGACTAGGTGTGCAGATCCAGAGTGAATCATAGAAACATAGAATCGTAGAATGTGTTGGATTGGAAGGGACATTTAAAGGTCATCTAGTCCAAGCCCCAAGTGGCTACCCTTCGTTTCAGCCTGGCCTCATCTCACAGCTCATTTGCTTTCTTCAGGGGAAAACATCTCACCTCTGGTTTTGTTCTTGGTTCTATTGGCCACGCTTCTTTGTGCCAGTGAGTGTATCTATGTTGGAAGGCAGTGAGGGAGATTGTGTTGGTGATGTGTGTGGGTTTTGATTGCTGATGGCCATGACTTGGGCACAAGAGCACGACGTTCTTCAGAATGTAGAGCAGGGCATGCTCTGCGCAGCCAGTGCTGAGGAGGTGGCTGGCTGCTCTGCGTGGCTTTCCTGGGCCATGCAGCCATGGGTTATGGTGACAAACACACGGATAGATATGACTGCACCTGAGAGGGATGTACGAAGTAGTCTTGCCTGCTAAAGTGGAAAAAGCCCTTTTCCGCTGGTATGACCTGCCTTCAGTGCTGATGGCATGTACTTTGAGCTTTGGCAAATGTCTAGCCATTCCTTTCAAATGGGGAGAGACATTGGTGTCCTGGCCAGCTCTTCGGTCTAAACATGGTGAACTGAAATGCATTTTAAATGCTCTGGAGTGAAATCTGTGTTCTGACATTGCTTGTGACAAAAGGGCCGTTTTTTTTTTTTAATTTTTTATTATTTTTTTTAAAAGGAGAACAGGAACTACTTCTGTCTATGTATTACATGGTATGTAGCATTATCATTCCATCTGAAGAAGCAACTATCAAGAGAGAAGGAGCATTCTCACATAGTCCCATGCTACTAGATTTCTTTCTTTTCAAGTATATGGCAGAAATATATTTAATAAAAAGTGCTTGGTTTGGAAGTTAGTTGAAAGCTGTCCTTCCCAAAAGCTTACTAGATAGGACCTGCTTTTTAACTTATGCTATGGTAATCTTTTTTATTAGGTATGAGTCTCTTTGCCTTTTGCAAAAGATGGAGTGACTACCCAAGTGCACCCCAAACAATCTTCTAGTTAGAGAGGGAATTATGTTACTGTATTTCCCTGCAAATATATTTTCATTTTCTTTTGAGCATCTATATCATAGTCTCCAGGTAAATGATTTTCCTTGTAATTATTTGCATAAATAAGAGCCCCAATGTGCCCAGCATGGATTTTCCTATTTCCAGTTTCAGGCTATTTCTCACTTTCATTCTTGAATTCCTGTTCTCTACTCCCTGGTTTTTGTAGGTTACTGTCACCTCTTTTTGTTCTCAAGTTTGCAAGCTTTCTGATCCTGTTCTCCATGCTCCCTTTATGGGAAATAGTGGCCGTTGCTGTTGTAGGAGGGCAGAGGGTGGGGAAAAGCAGTGATTTCTCAGGTTATACTGGTTTTGTTAAATAATGAAGGCAGTGTGTCATTTCAGAGGCAGCTTTCTCTGCACTTCACTTAGGCTGGGCTAAGGTATGCTAAATGAATTGTAGCTAGGGCCATACATTTTGTTGATGTGGCAGTTATGACGCCTGAGGCAGTTTTGGCAGTTATCAGTGGTTTTTTAAATCTTGGAGCAAGCTCTTTATTTTTTTTTTAACAGAATGAATGAAAAATCTGTTATAGCTTCTTCCCTTGAGACTGTTTGAGTGGGCACTGCTTGAGGGACTTTGTGGCCTTATCCTCTCGGTGGGAACATTTTTGGTGTGGAAGCTGATGAGAACAGGGATTGCAGCTTCCCAAACCTCACACAGGGACCCCGAGGGGCAGCCTGAATCTCAGCCGGTGCCCCTGTGTGAGTGGCACCAGATGTCACCATTTGTCCTGCTGCTTTTTCAGATCACGGCCATACATGGGAAGATCGATTGAGCAATTTAATCAGCTTCTCTTGAAATGAGTGATCCCTTCGGCAGAGCACCCCTGCGCGCAGGAGGCTCGGCAGTGCCCATGGCGCTGCCTGTGAAAGTCAAGGCCGTTGCCGTGAGAGCCTGATGACAAAGCTTAATTACCCTCAGCTTTCAAACCTTTCCAGAAGGCTGTGATGCCTACAAAAATGGGATGATTATAACGGCTATTCTGCAAGGAGCCAAGGTTAATCTACAGAGATCGTAGGCTCGCACGTGGTGATGTGTTATTTGTCACGTTCGCCGTGCTCGCTTCACCGTGACCTCTTCTCCTTTTGTTTGGCTTTGTCTCCTACTGCGTGTGCTGGGGAGGAACAGTGTCCTCTGATGTGCCACCTGCCCCTGCCATCCAATTCTAGGTGCTATGGAAATAATACAAATAAAAAACTTAGTGCCTTCTGACTACTTCCCCCAATTCTTGGGCTTTTCATTCAATTGCGACAAAGTATCAAAATTAAAAAATAAAACCTTTGGATACTGTTTCACAACATTTTTGTCAAGAAGCTGCATGTGGCACATGCTGAAGCTGTTTTTGAAGGGATCTAAGAAATAACATAAAATGACAGTTGAAGATTACAACTAGAATTTACTAGGAAATTTTTTTGGTTCAGGATGTTTTTTAAAAAATGAGAAACAAATGTCTCTAAAAATTCTGTTTTGAAAGGACTGCAATTATAACACTACAGCTGCCTGCCTCAAACTCATAGGGGTTAGTTTTAATTTCTGATTGTCTCTCTTTTTTTTTTTTCCCCCCTATATGTTTGGATTAAAAAAAAAATCTGTAGGGAGTGTTTCAGTCTGTCATCTGGGTTATTTTCCAAGACAAAATAATTCAGGACAGTCATTGCTTGGCAAAACTGGTATCTATGAACTGAGCAGACAACAGAGAGCTCATATGTGACTCTGGAGCTCAGCAGTTTAATGGTTCCATCTCCAATTTGCGCAAGTGTATTTTGTACAGTCACTGCGGGGAGAAAGCGATGAGGGAGGAGAGGTCAGAGGCTGGTGCTAATGTTTTTAATTTCTCATTTACTATCAGGCAGCACCATATGGAGCAGAATGGAGCATATAAAGGAAAAAAGGAATGGATGGCATTTTTCCCTGGAGCTTCGTGTCAGAAGACAAGTAAAGTGAATTCTCTGCAGGTAGCTTGAGCTTTGCCAGAAAAGTGGCTTTTATGATTGGTAATGGTGGGGAGGACTTTTTTTAATCAAATGTGTGGGCTTTTGGAATTTTTTTTTGGTTTTGTTCTTAATAGGATGAGTGGGATTGACTTATACCACTCTAATATTTTCATAATGCCAGTGCATTATTTTCTTACTGCGTTCAGAAGTATAGCAAGCACTTGTCACAATCAAATATTATTTATCCGGAGACTCAGTAGGATGCCCAGGCATCTGAATGCCTCTAAAAGAAACACCACTGCTTTGACTGATTGCGCAATGGCACTTGTCCTCCCAGCCGCATCTCAAAATCTCCCACTGCCAGTAAACCTGTAAACAAAGACTTTCCTCTGCTCAGCTGCTTTTCCTTTTCCTCTGACATCTCGTCCTCCCACAGGTTGCATTGCCGCTTTTTTTTTTTTTTTAATGATTGCTCAAAGTGAAAGCTTTGCACTTGCTTAAAAGACAAGGGGCTTTGAAACTGAGGGGATGGAGGAGAGTGCCAAAAGAGTGATGCCCTTGACACCCTTGTGTTGTAGCTTCTGTGCAGGGGGTGCTTGAGAGCTTGTAGAAGCTCTGAGCTCCTCTGCAGCACTAGAAGGCACAAAAGATGTGAATATGAGTAAAGGCTTGGGACAAGCTTTTCAGCAAATCATCTCCGGAGGGCTGCTTTGGAACTGTGACATCCTGAAACTGAAGCTGTGCATGGTTTGTATGAACCAGGCTGCTTTGTGTCAGCAGGGAGGCCCCCAGCAGAAAGCCTCTCAAATCCCCAAAATTGCATGTTTTGTGTGCGTGTTTAGACACACCGTGTTCATCCAGCTCTCCAGTGCCTCTGCTAGCAGGGTGCCGCTCGAGCTCCAGGGAGCAGATAAATCTATTGGCATGGCTACTTCAGCTCCCCTCCAGCCTTCATGCACCCTTGGCTCAGTATGCTGTGAATTTAAATGATTTTAAAAAGCATTATTTGCCAGCTTCTCTCTTTAATAGGGATTAGTGTATCTTCCATCTATTCCTTGTGCTGAGGTCATTGTTTCACAGCTGCAAGGCTATGACCTCATGACTCCATCTCTTAATTGTGTTTCAGGACTACTTTCCTTATCCATAATAGATTTGCAAGACAGTCAGAAGCAGAGAAGTGATGTTTATAAAATACTGAATTGAGGGCAACTCAGAAAAACACTCCTCAACCTTCTCTCGTGAGTCTAACTTACAGCTCTATTGACAAAAGATGTGCATGCACATGTCAAAAATGTTCTTTTTGATATTGTTTTGAAATGGGGAAATAGTCAATATCCCACTATTGATCTCCTTTGGAAGTTTTACCTTCTGTAATCCATTCTCAAAAGCCTCACTGTGTTCTTCCCAAAGGAAAATAAACATTTTTAGCAGGTTATTCTGCACTGGGGGTCTTGGCTATCCTCTGTATTCAGGTCTTTTGAGTAGCAAATATTTGAAAAAGCGTTTTAATGGAGTGGGTGGTAAAGTGCTGTGATTAGTTTCAAGATTCTGCTGCCCCCATGCAGCCTCTGTAAACCCTGAAGAAGTGTTGAAAATGCTCAATGAGAGATGGTGAATGAGTGTCTAGTGCTCCTTGTGGGTATGGGCTGGGGGAAATTAGTACCAAAAAGTCTAGGAAAAAGCCTGGTATGGGTACAAAGGCCATCCTGGTTGGTTTTGCAACACTTCAGACAAGGCAGAGTCCTCCTCTGTTATGTGATTGGGACTCTGTCCTACAGAGCCTGCCACCTGCCTTTTTACTTGAGATTTTTCTGACTCCTTGCACTGCATCATTAATAGTTGGTGCAGGGAGGGCACATGGCTCACTCTCCCCAAATAGGAGACTGTCGGTATGCTTGAATATAAAACACATGGAAAGCTGCTGTCAATCTGCATATATGTGTATTTCTTACCTTCCCTGGTGGCTGTCTATTCATGCTTATGCATTGCATCCTGGAGCTGGCATTAAGGAACTTGTTTTCCTTTGCTAAAAGAAATGTATCCTGATCAAAGCAGACGAGCTGGATTCAGGGCTTCTGGCTTGCAGTCTCCTTGACTTGATTATTCAGCACCTTATTTCTTTAATGTTTGCACTGCAAAACGGATACAGTGCCCATGCGGTGAGTTGTGGTGCTTTACAGGGGCACACTCAGGTAACACACACCTGATGTGAATATTTTAGAAGGTGAAGGAGGCCTGACCTGAATCACTGGACGCCTGCCAGTGCAAATTTACTGAATCTGCTGGGAAGTGCTTGGTGTACATGCCCAAACTCTCAAAATTCCATATTTGCAGAAGAAAATAAGCAGAAGAAAAGCCTATTTGGACTCAAACAAATCTGTGAAAAGTGCTTGTTTCCCTCATCTGACTGGCAGCCTTCCCAGGCTGTGTGTCCAAGACCCAAGAGAGCAGTCACAGATCATATCACCCTGAGAAAGGACCTGTGCTGTGCACAGCATTCATGGTAGCAAGGGAGGAGGTGGGAATGAGGCTTTCAAGGAACCAAAGAGAAAGGAGGTAGGTGACCTTGAACTGAAATGGTCTTTATTTCTCCTCTGAACCTTGCCGGATCAGGATTGGCTGAAAACAATTATCTTCTCCTGGTTGCTCAATGGCCTATGTGAAACATAATTGACAGATTTGGCCACAATGTTGCCAAGTTTTCAGGCTCCCTGTGAGTAACACAATTCTGGCCCCTGCTGTGTAGAGCCTATCTTACTGTAACGTGAGGCATTGCTTACTTTCCGTGATATTTTGAAGGAGGAAGGCAGTTTTCTACCCCACACAGTGACTCACAGCTGAGAAACACAAAGCCACAAGCTCACAGGCTAAGTTTAGTCTGTTGTTTAGTTTGCCGCATGTGTCTCATGAGACTGCTTTCATACAATTTGTGTTAATGTTCATCCTTGTTAAAATAGTCTTGTAGGGTTTTGGTTGGGTTGGTTTTTTGGTGTTTTTTTTTTTTTTTTTCCCAGTAATGTAAAGTTATGCCAGATGATGTTAAAAATAGGCTGCTGGAGCTGAAATCATCCCACCTAGCTGCAGGTGCTTGGATGAAGTGGGTCTCAGCTCCTTGTAAAAGAGGCATTTGGGCAGTTCTGGGCCCTGCAGAGGGATGTCTGGGTCTCCATTGTTAACGGTCAGAGAGAAGGGTGAGGAGCTCCTAATTTAGGCTCCTGGGTGATGAATCCGATGTTGCACTTGGTGAACTTGAGCTGAGATCTCTAATAAAACAGAGGTCCCTCTGTCACTTCAGCCACAAGCTCTCAGAGGGGAAATCGCAGAGATGGCAGCACCTCACTTACTGGCGGCGGATGTACATGCAGAAGCGGGTAGCTCTATTGATACCTTCAAGGGGATTAAGACAAGGTGTGGCTCCTCTGCCGATGTTTCAGGACAGGCTATTCAGCTGAGCTGGAATCTCTCCGCATTTGGCACCTGAGACCCAGGCTCTGTTCCTGCAGATGATTCATGTGGGCTTCTTGCTGCATCTCTCTAGCAGTTAAATCACAGCCTACTTCCAGGGGCTGTGAGCAGAAGGGTGACCATTATCTTTGGTAGCCCAATGTTCACTTGTGGTGACTCCTGTTACAGACTGGCTCACCTATAGGAAATTTCCCCAGAAGAAGCTTCAATAGAAGAAGTTTGATAATTCTTTACTTCAGGCTTACAATTTGCTGGTGACTTTCCAATGTATTTTATGAAGGGAATATAACAAGCTGTAGCATCATTGATGGGATGCAAACAGAACATTCCCATCTTGGGAGCAGGAAGCCCCAAATCAGCCGCTGGATCTCACCAGGTGCTATCGCAGGGAAGGTGAAGTGCTGAGATGGGAATCTGCATGTTTTGCCAGTGCTGATTTTGCTGCGGTGCTTTCCATATTTAATGTGGCTAAACGAGGCTATCTCTTTAGGGGTGTCTCTGTAGGACAGATGCTGCCTGCGTGCCTAGGAGCTGCTTAGCTCTGCTTCTGTAAGATCTGACTGAGTAAGCCTAGAAAAGGAACTATTTTTTGAGGCAGCAGGTAGTTTCTACAAGGTATGAAGGTTTCCCTTGGAAATGGGGCACATGTTAGGCATTGCCAAGGAGCTCTGCGGTATTTGAGGGTGACTCTTCAGTCTGAATCTTGACTGGTTCAGTTATGCCTAGAAACTCCCATTCAGTGGCTATTTACTCTAGTATAAAGTGTGTTTGCATCTAATTTCCAATTCTTTTGCCAGTGCTTCTATCTGTCACGTTCCCCTGAGATGTTTACCTGATCTCTAAATTGATTCAGTCTCTCTTTTTGGAGGTGAGGCCTTGCTGCAGTTGGCTAGGGATCAAGTAGGGCAGCAGTCTTCCAGGGGTTAAGCATTTACTGCAGCTAAGACATGTGATTTGATCAAAGGTTTTATCCCCTGGTGTGAAAATACTGCTTTTCTGCTCCTACCATAAGTTGGGCACTGCTTTTCCCCACACTCAGCGTTTCAAACTGGCAGTGGTGGGGGCAAAAGAAGTGCAGGTAGCAAAACCCATTAAAGCAGCAGGAAGAGCGACAGGTAACGAGAGGGGAAGCACATTTGCTTTGCAAAATTTTGAATGGTCTCTGGATACCAGAAGAGTTGGCTGAGGAGGGATAAAGGGCAAACAGTGAGGTCCAGCCCTGTGGGGAACTGCAGGCTCTTGACAAAGTCCTTCACTACCATCTCCTTGCTGACATCTTCCTCATCTTCCTCTTCCCGAGGCAGCTGACACAAAGTTGAAGGGACAAGGTTTTTCCACAGATGCTTCTCTGCTGACTGCTTAATTTAGCAGCCGCTTTGGCAATTCCTCAGTGCCCAAAGCTGTCAAAGGAAGCCTCTGTGCAGCGAGGGGAAAAAATAAACAAGTCAAAGGCTTCATTAGGGAACGAGCCCCTCAGTCGTGGCTGAGGGTGAGAGATGAAGCCCTTTGCTTTCTTGCAGCTCCATAGCAGGTTCTCTCACCTTGTATCCCTTGCGATCGCCTCACCTTGGAGTTGTTGCTGTTGACCCTGGTGTAGCTGCCACACAGGCATAAATTGGATGAGAGCTAATTAACTGTCAAAACCCAGGGCAAAAGACAATAAACCCCTGCTTCACCTCCTGGTGGGTTTTAGTCTTTTCTCTTTGATGTGACAGCTTGTCCTCCGTTCCTTTTGCGAACAACTCGCTGTTGCAGAGGAAATGCAATCCAGCAAGGCAATCACTTATCGCTAGTGACAGCAAATAAACATGAAAAATGGGCTTTGAAATACTAAAGGACAATGATCAGGAAGGTTTTTTCTTTCATCCTAAATCATGACGTTTAGCACTCAACTGTAGTATTATAAGTTATTTATAAATATGCCTTGACTTGTTAGGGAATATATGTTTTTATATAAAGATAAATAATGTTTTTAATCAGATGATAAATGTATGTGCTCTCTGTGGGGAGGGGGAATGCAGAGAAACCAACACTCAGTGTAATAACCCCATATTTATGGGGAGGCACCTAACCAATGAAAAACTTGCAAAGTGGCTCCTAGGCATGTGTAGAACAAGTGTATTTATATTGTAGGAAAGCTAATCAAAATTTCTGATGGAACAATTTTGTCAGAAAATGCAGTTCCATCAAAATCCACATGTCTTACTGAGAGGTGTCAGTTACACAGTTATTTTCAATTGAGAAACATTTTTCTTTTGCTTTGGTGAGGTAAAATCCTTGTTTCCATGTTTGTTTAGATTCTTCACATAAAATGTTGATATACCTCAGTGGGATTTAATTGGTTACATTGCTCTGACATTCTCAAAACGAAGTGTTTAAATGTATCAGTGTGGATGGGTTCAAACCTGGATTTTTTTGGATTGTCACTTCATGAGAAATTTTAGAATTTTGTAATTATTTTTTTGTTGTTGTTCTGATTCAGTGTAAAAACATGCCAAAACGTCAGTTTCTCATGTGACAGAAATTCTGGTTTTTACTCAACTCCAATTATAGCAGTTGAATTTTGAAATTCAAAGAAGAAGAGAGAAACAGGAGGCAGGAACAAGATGTGTTAAAATCACCTTTTCATGCCTCCACATAGACACATGAGTCAGTTTCGGCAAAATCAGCATTTTTTTTTAGTGTTGTTACCAGAATAGGAATATTGGCGTAGTATTATTTCCATGCTGTAGTAGACACACTCCTGAGTAGCTGAGCCCTGTGGGGATGTATTTCTCCTGGGAAAGCTCAGCCTTGATACCTGAACACCAGAGGCAACCTCCTCACCCCACCGCAGCAGGGTTTTTCTGTGGATTCTCCTTTCTGCCACTCGTGAGGGTCTCAAGTGGTTTTGCTGAGGAACTGTTTAGAAGTAATGGAAGCTGCTGTTCTCTGCAGGCTCTGGAGTATCCTGCTGACTTGGGGGACTGTGTTGTGGTGTTTCAGAATCTAGCATAAATGTTTCAGGGTCCTTCATATGGTGAAGCAGCTGCTGGAGGTACTTTTGGCAGCTCCAGGACTGGGAGGGCTGTGAAGACAGCACAGCGCTGCTGTACCCAAAGTGAACACCCCTTCCCAAATGGCAGTAATGGTGCACCTGCTTTATCAGTGATTTCTAGTCAAAACCCATTCCCAAGTCTTTCACACACTGTTCAACAGCGTGAGCGTGCTTGTGTGTCATTTGTTTTGTTCACAAAGAAGCTGTAACACACTTTGGAGTGTTTCTGGGAACAGCTCTAGGTGAGTGTGTTCAAGTTTTGATTTATCTTTATAGGTGTAATACCTTTGCAAAGGTTTGCAGAAATATAAAACTTTACACAAACACACAGGCAAAATAAGAATGCAGAAAAAAGGTGGGATGGAAACCAGAATACAGTGTTGCCTCAGCATCCCCTTGCCACTGGGTTACTTCAGCTGCTTTGAGGCTAGGGCAGCCTAGCTTGAAAATCTTGAAGAAAGAATGTAAAACATGCTGGAAAATGAGACTTTTGACAAAAAAGATTAATATAAAATTACTTTATATAGGACGATTTTGTATTTTGATAGCATACAGATATTAAATGCAGAGAATGGCTCTTGCTCCAAAACAGAAGAGAGTAACAAGAAGGCCTGGTAAGAGGCTGAGAGTGCAAGGACGTGTCTCGGTAAAAATTTCCTTTAGCTGAATTGGAGTTGTGTTAAATTCTTCCCTGAGGGAAAACACATGATTTTATTTATGACTTCTGAGTTGGAAGAAAGCCTTCACTTCAGAAAGGTTTCGGAATTATTTCTTTTCTCTCTCCCACTTGTTTTATTTAACTGGCTGTGACGCTGACTGTTGTTTCACTTGATAAAAACACTTTGTTAAAGAAATCAGAAGTCGGCCTTATAATAAACTAAACTATCTTCCCATTTCTTGGTTTGCAAATCAGGTAACTGTGGACATGTTTATACCTCAGACCTTTTAAAATTCCCAGCACTCCAGTATTTCCTTCCACATGGTCCCTATGTTAGACTTAAGCCTTTTAAAACAGATTTATTTTCTCAAAGATAACTGAAGAGATTTTTGTGCCTAAAACCTTCAAGGTCCAACACTGCTTACAGCTTCGGTAATGGGCTAACAATGACATGTAGAATTTCCTGGTAGGACTAACATTGGGAGGGCCTCTAATCTTAAGCAAATAAGGAGAAATGCTGCTTTTTTCCAGTTAAACTGACAGTTTTCCAGTTAAAGCTGGCAGATGTTGGACACTGTTCCTTGCCATGCAGGAGCTGGTGTGTGATGCTGGCTGTAGTGGCTGTGAGTGGTACTTCACGCTTTAAAAAGAGCTAGAAACCAACATGCTCCTTATCAACCTCTGCCCACAAAAGTCCGTTGGCGCTACTGGGCTGTGTAGGGACTTGACCTTTCTCTTATTAAAATCAAATGTTGATGAGAAGGTAAACAGTACCAAAGCCTACACTCCTTCATTATAGATGCCTTGGATACCAAGGTGATGTCAGGAGTCACAATGGACTCCCCACAGTGACTTGCAGCTGCTGTCCAGTTGGAAGGGAGAGAGATATTTGATTTTTGAGACAGCCGAGGTTAGATCCTGAAGCTGGCATTGCTGTGCAGATCCAACACCCTGTCACTGCTGTGTGCTCTGCTCTGTCTCTTCATTCTGCTATCTTCTTTGGCTACTGAGGAGCAACTCTTCTAAGTGCTGATCTCTGCCTTCGTGTGTGCTAATCCATACAGAGCATGAGGACCACACAAGATAATGATGATAAATAATATAAACAGGAAAAATTGAGGTAACTGTGTGTCACTGTTAAAACAGGCTGAAGAAGGGAGTAGGACTCCTTTGGGGCACTTAAATGACCTTGTGGTCAAGTGCCTCTGAGAAAATTTAGCAGGGGAAGTGTCTGTTCCTTACAGATCCTGGGGGTTTGTGTTGGGTCTGCTCTTGGCTTTGCTTCAACTCAGAGCCTGATGTTTCCACCAGGCAGCTCTTGCTTTAGATCCATGTGGGAAGCACAGGTGCTCCTGCACTATCTCCTGTGCCACCTTGCTGTTCTGGCCCTGTGCTCTTGCACTGAGCTTGGCTGCGTGTACACAGAGCAGCCTTTGAGCTGCAGCCTGATGTTAGTTGGTCAGCTGAAATGAGTTAAGATCTTGCCTTGGATGTCCTAGTTCAGCATGCCCCTTCAAGGTGGGGTGACCCGTTTAACTGTTTCTAGCCCTGCTGAAATGCAGAAAAGTTAAATCTGCTCCTTCCTTCCCCTTCTGGCTCCCACTTCCTCACTGGCCCTCCTATTGTTTTCTATTGAGAATAATTAGGTAGGATAACTATGTCCTTGGTTAACGATACCTGCCCCTGCACTGCACTGTAACTCATGTCTATACTTAGAGATGTGAGCAGAAAGCTTCAAATGGGTGTTATGTAGATGAGGGCAGAGCTAGAGAAATCTTATTTTACATTCTTTTCTCTCCCCCTCGCCAGCATCAGAAATATGAGGAGCCCAAGGGAGTGAGCTGCCAGGCAGGTTTTGCTTGTATTCCTCTCTCTAAAGCAGCTTTTAGAGTCCTGGAGGGCATTCTCAAGACACGGATGTGTGCTCAGTTTTGCCAGATCCCTGAAAGTGGCTCCACAGACCTAAGCCTGCTTTGTATGTCTGACATCAGCACAGCCAAAATCCAGGAGTATTGGTTCACTTTGATAGCGTTCAGCCTGCTTGGCCTCCGCTTTGGACTACTCTTCTTCCTCAGCACTGCAGGAGATCACTGCTGTACCAGGCTGGAGGTGGCTGGTGATCCCAAAAGTCCTGTGGATTAGGCTGCAGAGGTTGAGCAATGAGCTGATGGATACAGTAAGGACGAGTGATTTGGGGTCTGTGCTCTGCATGATACCGTACCCGTAAAGGAGCAGCACACCAGTCAGATTATCTGCTGGCTTCCCTAGCGACCTCTGTTCAAGACTTCTCTCACCCTTTGGGAAACGATTCTTTTTGTCTCTGTTCATACTCATCTCTGAACCAGCCTTTGCAGCTGCCTAAGGTTTAGCTTTCTGCACCATTTATTTGTTGTCTATTCCCACTTAAATTGCCAGTCTTGATGCCATATGGCTCACTTAATAGATAAACAAGCCAGTGTATGTGGTGTAAATATTGCCTTACAAGTTAGCTTGCAAATAAGGAAGTTGTTATTTCATTGGAAGAAACTGAGTTTTAAAAGTGAGATTAACAAAAAAATAGTCCAGCTGAATACTGCTCTAAAGGACTTCACCTGAAGTGCCCAATACATCTTTTTTTTTTTAAATTAACTAACTTGATTTTTAATTACTGTAGCAACATTTAAATCTGCCCTTTGGTAAGTCTCTCTAAGATCTATTGGGATATTATAAATGGCAACAAAAGATCTGGCTCCTTTTTCAGGCAGTGGATATAACATAAAAAAAGTCAGGTTTAAAAGTACTAAGATTATGTGATATAAATGGCATAATGAAAAATAGTATGCAGCTTGCAGTGCATTTACAACTGTACAATCTAATACCCTCAGATCAAAGCTTAACAAAACCACAAATGCTAAAACAACAACCACCCCTCTCTCCCACGAATGCGCTCTGGGAACAGCCTGTAGCTTATTAAATTATTACAGATGCTATAAAAGGATGTATCTCAAAGCTCATCTCTCAGATGTCCTTGCCTGTATGTGTACACTGAGTGAGCTTGCGGGCAGGTTTGCCAAGGCGTGTGTATGGGAAGGAGAGGAGCATCCTGATATTTACTGCCTTTAAAGCACTTTGAGGATAATGTGGTCCCATCTATTTTTTGAACCTTGCCTTTTCTTGAACTCTTGAGCAGACTGCTTTAACCTAACTCTGGAAACAGTCATGAGAACAGAGACGTTTAGCTGGTGCTAAGGAGTCAATGAGGGAAGAAAAAATTAAGGAGAGGGTGGATGGGTTACAAACTTGTCCTCTTTGCAGAACTCTGGAGTGAGACTAGTTGTTCAAGATGCAAGTCAGATATACGAGCATATATCAAAGTTGTGTTAAAAACAAGTATTTAATGCTATGCCATCTTCCAGAGCTTAGTGTTAAATGTTTTTGGGTTTTTTTTGATTTTTTTTTTTAAGAAAAGTTACCAGGTATTCATGACTAAGCACGACTCCAATATTCTGTCATAGTACCACTGGGTAGGCAGCAGTGGTGTGTAGGAGATGCAGTGCCTCCAAAGAGACTGAAATCACAGGGTTTCCCCCATGACATAGCAGTGCCTCACAGAAAGGGAAGATGAGGGAAATAATATTCAGACCAACCAAAGAGAAGACCAAAGTTGAGCTATTTGCCAAACGTGATGTAGCCTTAGGCGAATTGTTAACATCTTTGTGCACGTGGGTTGTGCTTGGAAAAGTTCTAGCTCTTACCTGATGGAATAAATTATTCCTGGCACTGGGTAGTAATGGTCTTGAGAGTGAGGGGTCTACCAAAGCACACAAATATGAGGAGGATCTGTTGAGTCCAGCTACTGTGTGTTTTGGTGCCTTTGAAATTTAGACCTCTAGTTCAGCTGTTGGCTTGTGAATATAAACTCTCTGACTGAGGCAGACAAAGAATATTTCCAGGGATTTGTGGCCAAAACAGCAAAGCTGTAAGTGGTTTGGTCTAGCCTGCCTTTGAGAAGCCAAACGATGGCTGTCTGGGCTGCTGCAAAAAGCCAGTCTTGGATGCAACGGTGATCCTCTGTTTGAAGGAGATGCAGCCATGTGCTGCTGGGGTGAGCTACTGAGGCATGGGTTTATCTTGTCTGAACGGAACACACAGCTGTTCTGGATTTTTTGGGATTTAGCCATGCAGGATTTTGCCAGTTAGTGCGACCAGTAAGCGCTGCAAAATGGGCATCTTGGCAGTGGCTGAGGCTGTGTTTGCAGCTGAGTTACTGACCTGATACTGTCTTTGCCCTGTCTGGTGTTGGACAGGCTGAAATTAGTGTCAGTTTTATCATCTTTTGTTCCTTCTCTTGGGCACACACAGCTTCCAAGTGCTGCTGGTACAAGTAATGCTGGGTTTTGAAAGCAAATGTCCCAGAGGCTGTACTTGCTGGCAGAGAGCCGGCTTCACTGTCAGGGCTGGTGAGCAAAGACTACCCGGCACAGCTCTGTGGTCCCAGAACCAGCTGGGAACATGCAATCCTGATGCCAAATTCCTGGCCTTGTTTCAGTCACAGAATTACAAGTGTGGTGGTGAGGAGGAAGAGTCTGCTTCTTGACACAGTGTTGGTGGCAAGGGAGAGGTGGATTCCCAAGAGGATCCCTGTCACCTGGTGGTGAAGAGAGTGAGGATGTGTCCTGTCAGAAATCCTGACATTGTGTTTCTTCCAGACTGGCTGCCTGTTCTCCTCCTGAAGCCTGAAGAAGTTTGAGCAACACCCTGTTATACTGTGTCTGCTGCAGTATTTCCCTGTTGCTGTTGGCGTGCCATGCAAGGCTGGTCAAATACCTTCTCTCTAAACTTCTGCCTCTGTGAAAATTTCTCTTTCTCTGACAATTTGATTTACTGTGCCATCAGAGATTTCCTTGTATTACTTTGCAATAATTTTTGACACTAAAAGCAATGTTTGTCCAGCCCCCACAGAGCTCAGTGGCTATTCCACAGTTTCCCGTAACCTGTAATGTTGATGGAGCTCCCACTGCAGTGTTTGCAACTCAGAGGGTCTCTAGGATGGATAAAGAGTATAAAAAAATAATACTCTTGTGCTCAGTGTCATATGTGCTTGGGATGACTTGCTGGCAGAAATTTAATTTTGTTTCCAGTATTTTGAGGTTATAGATAGGATTACATCTCCCAGTCAGAGGGAGTCATTAATCAAGAAATAGGCCTCTTAATCCTCCTTTCAATTTTAATGAAACACTGTAAAAATGCCTTTCACCAGAGGATGTCAAGTATCAGTTGTGCTTTGATTAACATGCTTCTGTGACAGGTTTACTGTTGTACCATGTACCAAGTTATTCAGCAACCTAATTTAAGCTGTCTGTCAGGAGAAAACAAGTACAAAGAGAGCATTATTTTCTCATTGGAGCTGCAATAACAGGCTTGTGTATCTACAAACACTTATTGTTTGTATTTTTTTTTCTTAAATGATGGTTACTCTGCAGCCATTATGACATTTTTAACCTTCAGAATAAATGGGTGAAGGCTGGACGTGACACAAATCACACAGTCCCCTGAATGGCAATTAGGAAAGAGATAAGTAATCAGAAATGTTTTTTGCAGCTGATATATAGTTAAGCCCTTGTCCTTCTCCCAGCAAAGTGGAATTTGGACCAACTCTGCTGGAGTATAATGGGTGTAAATCTAGGGGAATAGAGAGCAGCATTGCCCCCTGAATCTCTAATCCTCTCCTTTTCCCCCTCTTCCGCTTCTGAAGACAAAACACATTTTCAATGGGGGCTTTGTGGCTTGAGTTGGCTTCTTATCTGCTCAGTTCTTTCTAATGTGGCTTGATTATATTAGATATGAACTTCCTTGTGGCTGGAAGCCAACACCAGGCAGACTGTTCTCTCTCCTAGTTGCTGAAACCTGACAGGGGAATGCCAAGCCTTTTCACAGGACTTGGTTTGTTTTTAGAGTGAGGTTTTTTTCATGCCTCTTTAAAAAGTGACCTTCTGAAAAATAGCGTCTCCAGATCACCTCAAAGTAGAATATAGCTTGAGTCTGGAGTCTTCCTTGCAAACGCAGCCTCTTCCAGCTAAGGTGGCACAAAACCCCATAGGCTGCACTCACCACCCTGACACCCACCAGATTCTAACAACTCGCTTAACTGAGAGAAGTTTTCTGTGTGAGTGGGTGCAATTGCACTCTTGAACCTTGGAATACAGATTTAAAGCTTCATGATGTGCTCTGTTGTACATCGGCTGCTCTGTGGACAGAAGAAATCAATTACAAGATGATCTACCCTTTAAAAGTGTCCCCTCACAGCTGGCCGGGGAGGGTTTTGCAGGAGAAAATGCTGTGGCATGTTCTTGCTTGTTGCATTTCCCATGGCACTGTGACCTGCTCAGGTCCTCATCCTCTAACTGCCTCTACTAATCTGCTAGGTGCTCTATACATAGTGGTGACCTGAGAGGATGTTCAGGAACCATTTGTAATGTCTTAATGCCCATAGTAACATTTCTAATTGCAAATGATGGAGCAATTAATCATTCAAGCTACTACCTTGAGATTATGTTTGCCCTACTGAAGTGACAGAATATTCATTAATGTAATAAGAAAAAAAAAAAAATCATCTCCTCAGGATTTGTCCCTCCGAGGAGAGTGACCTGGCTGTTTGTCTGCTTTGTTGTTTTAAAAAAAATGAAAGTTTGGGTGTAACTCTTGCCAGAAATACTCAGCTGTCAAACCTATTTATTCCATGAAGCACACATCAAGCGTATGTCTACTCTGCCTCTGACTTGGTTAAAATAGAAGAAGTCTAAGAGTGAGAAAGTGACTCAATCTTTATTTTCCACCAGGCCAAGGAGTCCTGGAGCCTCCTAACTGGGTCCTCATGTAAGGTGAAGGAACCCACTGAGGTAACTGAGGTGCCTATATTTCAGTTCACAAACTACATTGGAGGTTGTTCCAGGTCTGAAAGCTTCCTAGTATTTATATTTATACTACTTCTTGAGGTCTTATCTAAAAGCAGAGTTGTTTTTCTGGAGAGGACTGTGTTCCAGTAGAGACAATCCCAGCTTTGAAGACCTCGCTGTCTTTACCAAGACAGCCAAAACTTGAGAGGAGCAGAGTGAATGAGGGGGTCTAGATGGATAGCATTTCTGACTATCTCCATTAGATTTTACCACTATTAGGCAAGTGAAAGTACGTGTGGTTTGATTTTGGTCACCAGGCAACGTTATTCCCTTCAGTGGAAGCTGCAGAATAGGGGACCTGCCTTCAGTCACTTCCAAGAATTGAGTTTGAAACCCAGAAACTAGCTTTCTTTAATATGTTGGGTGGGTTACCTGCTTGCTTGCTGTCTCTTTCCCAGTTGACAGGGAACAAGTAGTAATTTGCCAGGGATGTCTGGATCTGAAATATGACTAGTGAGGTTGTCATTGTTTCGAAAATAGCTTCACTCCTAAGTGAAAGCTGTCATTGCAGATGTGTTTTAGCTCAGTGGAAACATCAGGACTGGTTTTGGGACTGCAGGATCATGACATCTTTTTAAGCACAGTAGGAGGCAGATGGGTGATCTGCCAAATTGATGTAAAAACAATAAGAACAAATGAGCTTTTTTAAAAATAGAACAATTGCATTTGGAAAGAGGGTTGGAGGGGGGTGAAGTTGAGAGGGAAATAATTCTCCTATGATCCTATCCTGTTTTTTATATTAAACAAAACATGTTGCAACATTGTCTTCATTAGCAATGAAGTGACAAACTGGAGTCCTTCCAAAATATCTGGCTCCAAACTGCTTTCATATTGACCTGAAATGTCAGCTGCTATTATGTTCTGCTGACCACTGATTGCTTCCAGAGCACCATTTTCTTCTGCGAAATGAAAGAAGTTTCATCTCAACCATCTCAGTGTCTCCTGGTGTTTGTGAAGTATGATAGTCATGGGAAATGATAGTGCCTTTATTTCAAGCCACTTCTCGGTTCAAGTTAAATGAATTGTTAATCTTGACGTTATTTATACTGGGAGAGTGCAAGAACATGGTATTTACTCCTCTAGGAGATCCTCCTCCTGGTGTTTGTGAAGTATGATAGTCATGGGAAATGATAGTGCCTTTATTTCAAGCCACTTCTCGGTTCAAGTTAAATGAATTGTTAATCTTGACGTTATTTATACTGGGAGAGTGTGTTTTGTGCAAGAACATGGTATTTACTCCTCTAGAAGATCCTCCATTTATCACCAGCAAACCACTGTGGTGAGTATCTCTAATTTATTTTGCTATCTTCACACACACACAGGGTTGAACGTTGATGTAACAATGTTGGTATCATGCTCTGTAGGCAAACTTTTAATTTATTTTTTTTTCCCTATGGAGCTATGCAAAAAACCTGTGAATATGGAGAAATGGTACTTCTGGTAGCATCCTTAATTGTGTGGTCAGGTCTCTAATATATGATGGAAAGCGTCCATGTGGGGTTTGTGATTTTATTTAATCTTCTTTACAAGAATGGAGAATGTTCAGGTACTATTTTATTTCACATAATGCAGGCTTAAAATTATGTAAAAACCTCCTGGTCTATAATTGTAAGAGAAATGAACTAGCAGCTTTGTAAGGTCTTTTCAGTCTTCCTTTTCTGGAATCCTGTGTAATATAATTTATTCATATTCTTATACTCTATTTTTCCGTAGTTATCACTTGAAAAGGACTATTCTAAGCAAAAGTGAAGGAAGTAGACCTGTCTTTTTGGAAAAGATAAACAGATCTGTTATCAAAATATATTGACCAAATATACCTACTGCATCTACTGTTGTAAAGTATCAACAAGTAAATGATCTGTAAAATGTAGGAAAACTCTTAGAGGTTTTTTTGGTGGGTTTTTTTGGAGTTGTTTTTTTTTTTTTTTTAGAGAACAGATATTTCCTCAGCTAGAAAAATCCCAACTGTTGGGTTGGGCAGAATTTGATTGCCTTACTTAGTTTCTGTGATAATCGGACTCCAAGAGGAAATGTGTTTGAAAATGGTGGAAGCAAGCCTTTACATCTCTATCAATCAGTACTACTGTTTGGTTTTGGGGTTTTTTTCCCCATGATTTTTTTCTGAGAACTTTTCTTTTAAGGGAGCGATCATCGACTAAGTTGCAGCCCAGGCAGTCTCTGGGCTTTCCCCCCATCTAAGTGGTGGTATAGATGGACTTGGAGGAGATGGCCTTGGGCCATGAATTCAAAGAAGTCTGAAGAAGAACAGTCATATTTTTGTAAGAGGCTTTGACTTTTGTCTGTTTTGTGTGTCTGAAGAATTAAAAGGTAGAACTGCAGCACTTTGGCTACTATTTTGTTCAGTGAAGTCTCTGACAGTTTTGCCTATTCGGACCCATTCTCTCTTTCTCTATTACCTCTTGATTAAAATTAAATTAAACTTGTAGAAGGTCCAACAGCTTTTATGGGCATCAGACTACTGTTTTTATTTTTTTTTTTTTTTTTAGAGAGAGCTAGCTCCATTCTATATGATCAATTATTAAGAAGGAAATAAAACCTGCAGCATTTCTATCAGTTCCTAAAGGAATGCTGAAGTATTCCAAGTAAAGATAAAATTAGTTCCTAGCCAGCGAAGTAGAGGAAGAATTGAATATTGGCAGGACAACAAAAAAACGTTTCATACTGCTGCGCTTGATATTTGTGAACGCTGGGTGGGGATTAGGTGAATAATTGAGGTGAACACTTTAAATATGAAATATATAACATGAAATAGAAAAGCAAATAGTCCCCTAATAGTTGTGACAGTGATCTGTATGGAGAAAATAAGCAATGCCTCAACCATGAGGAGATTTCAGCAGAAGGATGGACACTCCAAGGGTTTTGACTGGGACACCCAGACAATAACTCAGGATGGCATGCAGACAGGGAGTTTTGTGACTTGACTAAGCACAGTTTCAATGCCTGAATTTGTCACCTTTCCTGAGCACTCGGATGACTGTCATCACGGTTATTAAGCGAGGCAGCCGGGACCTGTGCAGGCAGCCTGGCTTTCAGGCAGGGTGCGGTGCCATCTGCGCACCCGGCCCGGGTCCCTGCCTGGCTTCCCTGTCTGGCTGCTGTCTGCAGCCACAGCGGAGGCTGGGTTCCCCCTTCTGATTAATGCTGGGAAAGATGCTCTTGGCAGCTGGCTTCCCAGTCCTGAGTGGGGAGGGATCTGGGCCCCGCTTCCTAGCTGGAAGGTTGTATGCCCTTATAAACTGGAAAGTCTTTTTATTTCCTACATGGTGCATATATTAGTCTGCTAAGCAAATTCTTCCTT
>NW_009736735.1:67356-68389 GCF_000703405.1 Apaloderma vittatum | reverse complement strand
TCCCTACACCTGGCAGTTCTGTGTTCAATTTTAGTCGTAACTTTTGATGATTGCATTCTTCCAGTCTGGGAGCCCATCTAAACAACATCCCAGAAGCATGTTCTTCCCAATGCAAACAAATCAAATGATTTAATGCATCTTGGGAAGAGCCTGGGATCCTGCTCTGTGCTTGTAAAGTGAACGGTTTGGATTGGGGCTTCCATTATTTGAAATGTCACCTCCTGTAATACCAGATACAGCAACAGGTTGTTGCAGCTTCAAGCTATCTGGGATACTCAGGGAAAAGAGAGAGAACTTCTAAAGGTGGTCGTTATTTTTTTCACTTAATTTTTCTCTGGTAGTAGGTTAGAGGTGCACCTCTGTTAGCACTAATACTATTATGGGCCAGAAGCAGTGTTTTCTTCTAGTTTAAGATCACTTTAACAAAATGGGTGAAGCTTTTCCCATCACTTGCCAAGCTAGCATGGCAAGGAAGGCTCAGGTCTTTTTCACTGCTTTGCTGAGAAGAAATCTGCTTCAGGCAGCTGCTGCTTTTATTATTGCAATAATTTGTGGAGAGCACAAACAGAATGACACTGGGAGCTGGATCCTGTGTGCTGGGTTTCAGGAGATGTCCTGCTCTTTACTGCAAAGGGAGTGTGCAGGAGTAGCTGCAGCACAGCCACGAGCAACAGCGCAAGGGCTGCCAGAACGAGCTGGGTGAGCTAGGTGAGATGTTTCCCAAGATGAAGGGGTTCCTGATGAATGAAGCCAAGACTAACTGGTGGCCTTTGGAGGATGGTGCTTCTCAAGGATCTCAAAATACCTGTGTTTACGAAACTTGCAGATAATTCAAGTATTGTGCAGCTGAGTCTTAGAGAGGTGAAGCGGTTTTACAGCTCCTGTGATGATTCTTGTGAGTCCACGGGGATCTGCCCATCAGGAATTTCATTCCTGATAGTAGGAAAACCAACTCTTACTACAAATGAGGACTCATATTTAGCATAAGACAGTTAGGGCACTGGTAGCTTTCGTAAATGTAAGTCGGTGCAAC
>NW_009736735.1:39058-67325 GCF_000703405.1 Apaloderma vittatum | reverse complement strand
GCAGGAATAGACCACGTGACTTGCACACCTGTTTTCCTGAAATCCCCTGGAACATTGGTTGGAGTCTACCCGTTGTTTTCTTCCGTCTAGTCACTTACAGGCATGTTCTTTCCCTTTCAAATGGGTTGAAGTCCTCCAGAGAACTCCAAAACAAACAGCCCTCCCAAAGCTCTTCCCAGGTAGTTGCTCAGCTGCCTTTACTGATGCTCTCCTGAAATATCTGTCCTACAAGCCATGCGTGAAGGGCGCCTGGAGGAACAGTCCTTATCTTCTGGGAACAAGGGCTGTCTGTGCAGCAAAGCAAGGCTTAAGAGACATATTTCTGCTCCCTCTTGGTTTAAGATAATGGCCTTTTTCTATAAATGCTGTGCAGGTGAATAGATTCCCCAGGGTGAGCCTGTCCCATCCTGGGCTGTCTATGGAGCCAGCAGGAAGTTTCTGGACCCCCCTGTTAAAATATTAGCTGCATTTCATCGGAAGTCCAATGTTTAAAATTCTGCTGTAATGGCCTCCCACCCCCTGCAACTGTAGGGGCAGAAATTCTGGCCAAATAAAGGATCTGTAAAAAGAAACATCTCTTTTTATATGACACCCTGTTAGCCCTAATGACAGTTTTCTCTCTGTAAGTGCAGTAAAGTATGGAAATATTGCCGTGCTCCATGGTGCAATTTTGTGACTGTGATTTTCGTTGATAAAAGCCTTCAGAGAGCACATTTCTCTTCCCACTTATCTGCCATCAAAAACCAGCAAATACATGAAAAATTCAGCTGTCACTCTAAACAAAATATACAATTACTCTGGGTTGATGTTTTAGGCAGAAATAATTTCCATAGCAAAAACCTGCAGCTATTTTCTAAATGCTGTGGTGTTTGCTTCTAGCTTTTTGCATTATGCATGTATCAACTGTTTTAGATATTTGAATGCAAAGATGAGATATCATGAGTTAAAACTTAGCACTTGCCAAGTCAAATATTTGCTGGGCTGAGCCCTAAGTTTGTTACTTGACTGCTGTTTTGCACCGGAGAATGAAAAATCTTTTCCAACCTGCCAAAGGCAGTTATTTTAGGAAGCTGACGAAGAGGGCAGATGTTATTCAAATGGCTGGATAAGAAAAGGAAATGGTACATGTTAACTCTTCTGGAATAACCAGATAGATGAAAGAAAGTGGAAACCTTCCTGAAATCTGCTAATTTATTTGGCCAGATCTGAGTAGAAAAGATAGAATGGAAATTTATTACTACGTCCTTCACAACTTGAAATGTTAAAATGTGGTTTCATACATCTCATGTTGCTTGGATTGAATATCTTTTTGGGTTATCTCTGAACTTTGAAAGGATGCAAAATCCAGAACAATGTTCCTGTGGTGGTGTGTGTGTTTCTTATGTGGTTTGGTTTTTTTTTTATTTTTTATTTATTTGTATACAGCTGGTCATGGAGATCAACTGTAACCTTAATGTAACTGTTTAGAAACAGAGATGGAATTTTTTCTTATTTTGTTTCGAGGGCTGAACCTAAAAATAACAGTCAAAAGCATCTTATCTTGGCAAAGTAAAACTTTTCCTTTTTGACTCAAACCAGAAAATCTGCTACTCTATGTAAATTACTGTATTACTCTTTCTCTCCCTTCCAGTTTAAAATTGTAGTTTATCTGTGCCATTCTGGAACGCAAACTCAAAGCTCAGTTTAAAACTTCAAGAGCATTTTAGCCCTCCTAAACTAGAATTGTTGCGTTTGGAAGAGTATTCTTCAGTGCAGCTCCCTCCTGCTCAAAGCAGAAATTTATTACCAATCAAATCAGAGTAGGATAATGAGAAACAAAACCAAGTCTTAAAAACACCTTCCCCTTCCTCCTCCCTTCCTCCCAGGCTTAACTTCACTCCTGATTTCTTTATTCTTTACTCCTGCTAGTGGGGAATGGGAGTTGTGGTCAGTTCATCACTGGCTGGCATTGGCTCTATTGGAAGTGGGGAAGATTTTAGCAGTTCCTCACAGAAGCCCCTCTTGTAGCTCCCCTGGCTACCAAAACCTTGCCATACAAACCAAATACATCTATAGAAAGAAGAAGAAAAAAAATCTCCCACATCACCATGTTATTAATTTCCCAGAAGATACTGCCATTTGCACAAGATTGGTTTTTGTTATTGTTGATCATCTGTGTAACACTCTTTGGAGAGCACTACAGTATCTTCTGCTTTCATCCAGAGAAGATGGATTCACTCTCCTTAAGGAAATTTTTGTGTTATAATTAAACTTGGCTTTAGTTGAGAGGGTTTTTGCAGTGAAGATTCTTATGTGCTGCTGAAGTCATGTCACCATTTCAAGTTCTTGAATGAAAGAGGACGTCTAGAATGCAGATACGTGGCATTCAGTTAGAAGTATGTTAATTCAGTTTGAGAAAATGAATATTTAGCGTTCCATGGCACGTAAGGATATAATTTCATAGTGGCAGAAAAAGCCATTGAACTTCATATGCAAGTGTTATTCTGCAAGCAAGTGTTATATGCAAGAAGTTATTCTGACCTGAACTAGTACCGCTCTCAAAATGTCAATGGATCTTCTGTGCCTGACTCTTGCTGCTGAAAAGTTCATGGATTTTGGTTCCTCTCAAGCTCAGATGGAACCTGTAGCACCTCTTTGGTGTTTCCAGATCTGGCCACTCATGCCTATTCCTAGGGACAGATCATTTGCCAGCTCCTTCTCAGGTTGTTGGAGCTAGTTTCTGCCTTAGACAAGTCCAATGCCCAAGTAGGATTTTAAGCAGAGGAAAAAAGCAAGCCTCTTGGCAAGACTTAGTCAAGTCAGTTGCTCCGCTGTATTTGAATAGCAGTGGTGCTCAACTCTACGATTCAAACCATCTAACATGCTTGTGTAAAGGTCAGGCAGCAGATGCTGCCAATAGACCTGACAGATTCACTGATAAGCTTCACTTCCAGGCAGGGCTTATGAGAAGAAAATGAAGTATCAACATTTAATATTTCCAACAACACGTGCACATACACCAGCGTACGTCTTAGCAGTGAGTTTGTTCTTCATTTTTTTAGTAGAAATACGCACAACTGAGGCTCAACCTTTTGAAAACTACGCCATGCACACTAAATAAAATTGATACTTTAAATGAGTTATGTGACACAACTGTGACTAGCAATTCTTTACATACTGTCAAGTGTTTGTGTAGCTAACAGCAAATGAGATGTGTTCTGAAGAATGAATGAATATTGCATTAATATACAGAATATCTTTGCATAGTAATAATGGAAGAAAAATCAAATTATTCCAGAGTCTGACCAGGCATTGAATGGAGTTATATGAGAATGTAAATTGTAGAGAGAAGGGGCTGTATCTCTATATTCTCACTAATCTTTTATAGGTAATGAATTGTTTAAAAAATTTAGATAGGGAAAAGCTTTTGAGCTGGAGTCTGACAGTCCTTCAGGGCATTCTTAGAGGTTATCTCTGTAAGGCAGGTGGATGAGGAAAGAGACAAGCTTAACCCTATAAAAATAATTATGATATATTATTAGCAACTAATGGTAATCTAATGGAGTCTTTTCAGAAAAGACACCACTGGCTGCAATTCCTCTCTGTCATATATGCATAAAAAAGCAACTTCTAATAAAACCTACATTCTGGTAATTTCTCTGACTCAATGAAGTTAGCAAGAAACTTTCTGCACTTGAAACTTCCAAGTGCTTCCGCCTTTTTCCATGCTATTGTTAATGGCAACACTCCACGCAGGCAGCATGCAGCAAAGTTCAACACTTAAATCAGCATTAGAAATCTGTTGAGACTATGTGGTCTAGTAGATGGAGTGTGTACCTGGGATTTTTCCTCTTTTTTTCCTTTGTTATCTAAATTTTTCCTTTCTGAGATTTATATGTTACATGAAGCAAACTGGCATGACCTTACTGATTGTGTACATAAGAGAACCTGTTGGATGGTTTTACTTCACAAAGGCATAAAAATTGCTCAAGATAATTGTGTTCCTATAGGATTTCTGAAAAGAGACAGCCGGGTAGAGACCTTATAATAACCTCATAAAATCAACTAAGCCAAAAAGAGTTCGTGGAATAACAGAATTTGAAAAACTATGATCACCAACCCAAAGACCTCATGCATGAAGTCTCACTCCGTAGGCCATTGCCTAAAAGGACTTGGTTAACAGTTGGAGAAGGGGAAAAGGAAGGGGAGAAGAAGCCAAGGACAACATTAGCAAAAAACAGGGCACATTACATAGTCAATCAGTAATTGCTGCAATTGGAGCTCATCATGTGTTTAGCTCTTGATGTCTTGGCCTTTTCAGAATGAATTTTATTAATACTAATGTCTTAAGAAAACTGTAGCAGTTATTATCTTTGTTGATTCTTGTGATGTTCAAAAGTGAAGCTGTTCTCTTGCTGTTGATTACTAGTCTGGTTAGAAGGCAGAAATGCAGAGTGTTGGTAGCCAACTTCCTTGAAACTCTAAGTTCTATACCGAGCTCTTCATGTTGCCAAGGTCACTTAAGACATGACCCTTGGCATTTTGAGAAGGAGGAGTGTAGGACACCTGTTGCCTGTACTGGAATGGGGATGGCTGAATTTCCAAGGACTCCAGCTATGCTGGTCTCCACAGTGCTTGCTTCGTTGTGTCTGCCCAGCTCTGGCTGTCCTGCAGTCTCTGTGGCAGCACAGCCTATTGCTGGATGAGTGATGCAGCCCCGGTGCGGGGGTGTGCTTGGCCTTTTCAAGAGCTGCGTGTGATTTGCATTGGGCGTGATGAGTCACAGAACGGGTGAGCCTGCGAGGTGTCTCTGGAGATCATCTAGTGAAATCCCCCCGGCACAAAAAGCAGGTTGTGCAGGACCATGTCCGGTCAGATGTGTGGAGGGAGTAGTGTCGGTGCAGTGCTGTGCTCCCCTTGGCATGCCTTTTGCATCCCCAGTGTCCTTGGAGTTGGGGGCTTTGTCCAGCTCTGTCTTCTTTTTTCCCCCATCGGGTCTTTGTACACATTGATAAGATTCCCTCAGAGACTTCTCTTCTGCAAGCTCAACAGTCTCTGCCTCTCCTCATGTGACAGATGCTCCAATTTCTTAATCTTCTTTGTGATTCTGCTGGACTCACTCCGGTGTGTCTCTGTCCCTCTCATACTGGGGAGCCCAGCACTTCAGACATGTCTCACCAGTGCTGAACAGAGGGGAAGGATCACCTCCCTCAACCTGCTGACAACGTTCAACCTAATGCAACCCAGCATGCCATTGGTCACCTTTGCATGCTGCTGGCTCAGGGCCGGTTAGCTCAGTGTTTTGAGCGCAGTGCTGACAACAATGACCACACCAAGGTCGCAGGTTCGATTTCTGCTCGGTCCCCATGCGTTGCCTGGTCTAGTCGAGAGGTGGCATCCCTGGCTGTGACAGGGAGGTTGGACTAGATGATCTTTAAGGTCCCTTCCAGCCTAGGCCAGTCTATGATTCTCCAGGTTCCCCAGGTCTTTTCTGCAAAGCTGCTTTCCAGCTGGTGAGTCCTCAGCCTGTAGTGGCCCACAGGGATTTGTTGTCCCCAGTGCAAAACTTTGCACTTACTTTTGTTGAGATTCCCATTTCAACATTGATTTTTTGCCCGTTTTTCAGCCTATCAAGGTCCCTCTGATCAATGATGTAGTGACATCAGCCATCTCCCTCAGAAGCTTATGATGAGCTCTCATGGCTTTCTGTCACTTTGTTTCAGTGGTGCCTAAACTGAATCCAGGAGCCTCTTCCACCAGAGTAGGTCTGCCTTGCTTCAGACTCCCCCTGGTCTCAGGGACCTGAGACTGCTGAAGGTTGGTCTTTGCTAGTAATGGCTGAGGCCAAGGTGGCATTGAGGGCCTTGGCTTTTTCCATGTCCTGGGGGAGCAACTTCATCTGTGTTGGACTGCGTGATTGTAGCCGCTAAAGGTGTCCCCCTGGTGCCACTGAAATTGTCCTGGAAGACTTGTCAGAGGAAATGGCCCAAGTGCAGGGGCCTGCTGGGCTTTCAGCACCCCCAGTCCCACACACTGCATCTGCTCCAGGTGTCGGGATACGGAGCTGCCGTTACGTCAGGTCTCAAGGAAGGTTTGTTACAATGCAGCATCTCTCCAGCAGAGCTCTCGCCTGTGATGCTGAGAACGCTTTGCTGGGGAAGGATGTTTTTACTCATACCCTTTCCTTTAGAAAGCAGAGTATGGGTGTCTTGCGTGAAATCTGCTGATCTTTTGCTTTTATTTGCCTTCTCTTTCTCTATTTCCTTCTATCAGTTTCCCCAAGTAAGTGAACAATTTAAGCTGCTCTGAGTCCTTGCAGCAGGAGAAGAAACATTTACGATCCTGCGGAAAGGGGTTTTGGTGAATTTCCTCTGAAATTGCTAGGTGAAAATGATTTGCATGCTCTAAAAGTGAGGATAGATCAGAGATTTTGGAATAATAATAATGCTGCAAAGACCTTATTCTTTGTCTTTTTTAAAACATTGGTTTCTTGAGGAAGGGAGATCATCAACAAAAGGGAAAAAAGAACTCACATGCTGGGGTGGGCCAGCAGAGGAATGCAGGCTCATTAGTCCTGCTAAATACGATACTGCATGTAAAGTCAAAAAAGCAAAGTGAGGTCTGGAAAGCTTGGCAGGAAATCAGCCAAGATCCATTATATTATCTTTCACATGGCTTGTTAGTGGTGACACTAATTGAAGGCTGGGCCCTTTTTTTTTGCTGACTGTCTAACACAGGGCCATTTTAATTTCACCTGATTATGTTGCCCTATTGTAAGAAGTCTGACAAAAACAAGATTTGTGGAAACTCCTACCGACGAGTCCTTGGCTGCCCGAAAGCTCTTTTGGCAGCTAGAATGTTTCTGTTAATAAGTGGACTGACCCATTTTTTCATTTCTAAAGATAAATTTGCTACTGTACTGCTGCATTTCAGTTAAAGCTTAACAGGTTTCTGTAGCCTATCGATCTGTATGTACTATGTGTGTGCAACTTGGGAAAATATTAAAAATGCTACAATTCCTACCTACCCCTCTAAGAAAAGAAAAAAATGACTTGAGCAAGACTGCCCACCTGAGGGTTGCCAAAGAGTGGGAGTAGATGAATTAAGTGCTGTTGTAGGAAAAGACCACACAATAGTGGTATTGTTTTGGGAGAACTTTCTGTAGCATACTTGGATAAGAACTGTGATTCTTTTGCTGCTTTTATCAATGTTATTTATTATTTCCTTTTATAGTTCCCTTGCTCACTCTTTGTACTTCCCTGAGCAGACAAGCTCAGCTGTATAATAAGGAGCTGAGTTTTACCTCCTTTGTACCAGTGTAAATCTAAAGTGACTCTGCAGAAGTCAAAAAGCTCTGACGGTTAGGGGAGAAATGATCTCGCTAAAGAGCTTGTTAAAGAGAAAAATTCCCTCTCCAGTTGTGGAACAAATTAACTATTAGACACAGCGAGTTGGATGCACTTCTCTGGGGCCGATGACCAGAGAGACTTAAAAGTCTATTAAGCTAATGCCTAAATTCATTCTTTTTACATAGTGTGCACAGAGGAACTGTCCTTGCAAGCTGGGCTGCAGCAAGGTCCTGGGTTTCCACTGGGGAAGGGATTTACATCAGCAAGAAAACATTTGGTGATTATGACTACCAACTGTGTTAATCATCAACTTGAATTAAAAGTCACTGACGAGTTGCTTTGGGATTCATGTGGCTGTGCAAGGGAGAAAGCCAGAATGAGCATTTCTGAGCAAACTAGATGTGCTGGTGAGGGATTGTCCTTTTCCTCTGTTGGCTGCTGACACATCGTGCAGAAATGGGGCTGCGTCAGAACAGGACAGGCGCTTTGCAAGGCAAAAATTTACCCTTTTGCTTCATGAGGCACGAGGTACAACTAGGGGGAAGCTGGTTTTGTTAGAGGAGGGATATCAGTGCGTGGTGCCCCAGGGACCTCTCTGCTGGAAGGCTGCTCCAAACAGGGCAAAGCTGGGTCCTGCCTTCTGCTGCCTCGGCAGCTCCTCCATGGCCAAGGGAGGTTGGTTTGGAGGATCATACTTCCTGGGGACCACCAGCAGATCTAGAGACCTCTGTGAAGCAGACACAGCCTACTACTCCCTTGAGCCATCTAGTGGTGCCTTCCTTGACTATTGAATATGATGTCTCACTGAAAAGTATAAACCACATCTGATTAAGCTGAGAAGGGTGATAAGTGCCAGAAGCAGGCCAATTGCGATGAAAATATCAATGTTTTGGTAGGTTACCAAAGCCACAAAAATTCTGGCCTGGAAATGGAGACAAGATTAAGAGGTGGATGCCAATGTAGGATGCTAAAGGCTAAGAAGGTTGGTTTGGTGTGGTCTGTCTTATGCTTTGTCTTCACGTTTGCAGCTCACTGAAGGAGACTGTGATTTTAAAAGAAAAACTGAACTTTCCAACCTGAAACCTCAAATCCTTTTCTGATGGCTTTTGTAATCAAAAAGAGGAAATAGAGTCTTCAGTAATTCAAAAAAGATTTAATGATCAAAGCTGCAATTAGAAGTGTGGTGAGTCATCTTACAACAGTCCATGTGCTGAAAAGTACAGGCTGTGTGAAAGACCATGTTGTCATGACTGGTTTTGCTCAATGAGGTTATAGGAGCTGCTATTACTTCCAGCTACGGAAGCAATCTAAGTTCTGCAGACCTATGTTTATACAGCAGAAGGAAAGGCAACAGTTCTGGCTCCCCTATTTGTGTACTTTATTTAGTAGTTCTTTCTGCAGCATCTGAATTCATTATGGTGCTTTATTACTTTTCGCTGTCTTTCAGAGTGCCTGCTCTCAGTAGGAATCTGGATTTTTTTTTTCAGTTTAGGCTAACAAATTAACCACCAAAATAAATACAGAACAACTGATCTTTGGGGTATTAATATCTTTTTTTTTAAAAAAAATTACTTTTTGCAGCATGCACTAACAATGAAATATTTAACTGAACATTTCACAGTGTGTGCATTTTCTCAGATTAAAATTGCAAAAGACAAGGAAATGAAGACAAAAATATCCAGCCATGCTGTTTCTCAGAAACCCCCACAAGTAATCTAATATTACCCTTTAAATCCTGTCATTTTATTCTGCTTGATACAAAAATTAGTGTTAAATACAATTTGATTTAAGTATAGGAGAAACTCTTTGTTCCTAAAAATGTTTAGCCTGTCACACAGGAAAACAGCTAAAAGGAAGCAGGAGCATTTGTAACTCTGCTGGAAACATGTAATAAAAGATTTGAATATTCTGCCACAAGTCTTGCTTTCCCACTTCCTCATTTCCCTTCCTGGTGGCAGTGAGGTATCTTAATGTTTTATTTTCAAATTCTTGGAACAGCTGCAATATTCAAACTCCAACGCACTAGAATGAGATTGCCTGCCTTACAGAAATCATTGCTGTAGCTCTGATCTTAAAGATTTATTTGTAAAACAAGCTTTTTTATCTTGCCATTTTTGACATCAAGTGCCTCGAGTCAATGACAGAGAGCTATAAATCAATGCCAGCTTTTACAAGAATCCCAAAAGGAACATCTAGTGTAAAATACAATGCAATCAAATCAGTTGGTACTTTTTTCCCCAGCTTTATCGGAGAAGAGACCTGCTCTGCATGCTGAGAGACAAGCTGAGTTATCTGATCTAGGAAGTCTTGCAAACAAACAAAATCAAATATTTTATCGTGGATCAAATTCATTGTGGTCGCTCAATTCATTCAGTTGACATAATGCACCTGTAGAAAATGTAGAAAGTTCTTGCATTACTATATAAATACAGTCATTTAGCAGATGAGATGCACTACTGCTATCTCTATATTTGCCTTTTCTAGATCAGTCAAAGAGTTGCCACAATTTAATGGGGAAATAGAAGAAAGCCCTCTCTAGAAAACCTGGATCTTGAACTGAAGGATTTTATGGGCTTTTTTTTTAGAGGTTGTCCAGGCTAGGATAAAGAGCTTGTGTCCTTTTGGAGGGAGAAGCTGCATATCTCCAAAACCTAAAAGTCAGGTAATGGCTTTAGCATAGCTCTGCCTTGCCTTGTGGTGGAGGAATGCTTAGCAGAAGCAGTGAGGACTTTGATATGGCTTTCCAGCAGGTTTTGACAAAATCTGTGACAGTCCTGATGTGATGTGAAATGGTTTGTACTGACCCATGGGGTGCAGTTGCCCTTCTGGGTCAGAGCAACAGCTTGGTCTTGATAGTAAGAACCACAACAAAACCTTTGCCAGGCTGAGCAGTTCTAGAATACCCATGGGAGAGTTTTTCTCTTCACTTGTTAGTCACCTGTTGGCTGGTGATCTGGGCCAGCAATGCTTTTATTTCTTACAGACCATTTGTCCTCCTCAGAGACATGGTGGAATTCTTACTGTCCATGCTGATGGGGAATCTTTTGAAATGGGATGATAGGGAACCTCCACATCTCACAGCAATGTTCGTTATATACTTAATAAAAAAATAATAATGTTTCTTTATTTTGAAACTTTTCTCCTTTTGCTCTTTCAAGTTTCACTGTGTTCGCCTGCTCTTCTACTACGAGAGTAGGCTATAGAAATTGAGTGATGTTAGAGGGATTGACGAGAAGATCCAAGAGCCCTCTTTGTGTACCTTTATTTTTTCATGAATCTCTGTCCTGTTCCACCCTGTTGGTCTCCTATCTAAATTCAGCCACCTGAAACATTCCAAACTCTCATTGTATGTTTCCTGTGAAAGCTGTGTCTCAACTGTGCATCCATGCAAGTGGGGATGGCTTTGCTGCTAGATACAGTCATGAGTGGATAAATTTAATGTTGAAGAGAACTAAAAGCCTGACAATGAAGAGAAGGAGCTTTTGAGGCTCAGAAACTGAAAACAATGACAAAATTGAGTTCCATTGTGTTTGCTTTTTATGTGTGTTCAGAAGAGGAAAAATACCTGCGTTTTAATATCAATCCAGCAATCTAAATGGAGAAGGAAGTAATTATACATGAAAGAAATATAATATTTTGTAATAACATTTTTAAAGTATCAGTTTCATTCTATCATAATATTTTTATGATTAGATTTACCTTCTAATATTTTAATAACTTTAGTATGAAGCAAGGAAGTCCTTTGTAGCTTATCTCACAAGCCTGTCTAGAACATCACACTTAATGAGGTTTATAATTCAATATAACCACATCTGCATCTTTAATAATACCTAACATTTAATCTTCATTGCACCACTTGAATCGAAAGATCTAGAATTAAACCTACTGCAGCTTAATCTAATAATAAACATGTGTGACATTTTGGGAAAATATGTGCCTGATCAGCACAGCACACTCTTACAATTGTATCAGATGTAGAAAAACATTGTTTAATCAGCCAAAGGTAGATGGTGACGCTGAACTCCCACTGATGCGTCTACTTTGAGGAAACTCTAAAATCGTGCTCCTGGAAGAAAGGACTGGTTGTTTAGCTCATTGGCAAACTTCGGTCCAAATCCCACCAGTTAGAGCAGCATTAATACAGATCCTTACTGGTAACGAGTGGTCTTCAGAACCTCTAATTTCAGGCAGGTGATTGTTCAGGAGCCTTGGCTTTGTATGTAGTCAGTGCTGATTCTCTAAATTTCCCTGCTAGTTAACTGGAGCATGTGAGCTCCTGAGGCACCTGAATGTTGTTTGACTTGTCAATGCTGCAATGCAAGTGTCCTTCCCACCTCAATTGCCCATCATCACCCTTGTAAGCTGTTACAAGCCTGCTGAGACCACACTACCAAGTTCTCAAGTAGGAAGGTAAATCAGTTTGGATCATAAAGGAGAGTCTTTCAGCCTTGGGCAGCCACAGCCGTGATGTTTGGTGGATTTTGGTAGGCACAGTAGTAGGGTTATGTTCCTCTACTAAAGAACCACACCTGAGGTGTAGACTTTATTTGTACACCCAGAAGAAACTTTGCATGAGAAAATCCTTGAATTAATGGGATTTTGCCCAAGAAGCTAGAGCAAAGGGGCCAGTTTCTGCAGAGGTTGTAAACTCAGGGCTTTGCATGGGACCTATGGGTCAGTGTTTCTTTTCAAAGATGCAAATATTACTTTGTAGTCAGGTGTTACGCTTCGTGGGCTACAGCAGTTCTGTCCTTGTGACACCAGCATTTATCTCTGATGAAAGTGAGACAAACAAGCAGGACAGAAGACTTAGCATGTAGAGATAACATTTTGGAGAACAGGCAGTGTTAGAATAATCTATAATGAATTTATGAAAACTGAGCCCAATTATTTAATGAGAAGCTAAATCTTCCCATTTGTCTTCTCATTTATCCTTAGGTCAGCTACACTCAAATTCACTGTTTTGATCTCTTATAGGTAAAAAAAATTAGCAACAAGTCCGAGAAAGATTGGAACCTATATTAGACCTTGATAAATCCTATTCTCCCTGTATCTAAAGGGCTGTGGTCCTTACTGGATTGCAGAGCAGCTCAAGTCTGTTTTCTTTTAAATATATTTTGAAGCTAGCGTGGTAACCAACAGTGTAGCTCCTCCATATGAGATACTTTTGTCATATTCACAGGAAGTCCCCATCACTAATAAAAGGACAGCTCTTCACCGGGATCTGATCAGAACAATTTGACATCATCTGGGTCAGAACAGGAAGCTTTGATCGGGAGAGATGAAAGACTGGTGAAAACTGCTGGGCCATAGAGTTCCCTGCTGAAGCTGAAACTTCACTTTTCAGCTGGGCTCCATCTGACTTTAATTAAATAAGGGAAGATCAAAGTCTACAAATCTCCCTGATCTATATCGGCATGGCAAACTAAAGGTAAAAATGTTCAGTATCTTTCTGTTCCTTTGAAGTCCAAGTGAACTTTGTGCTCCGCATGAGGACACGAGCGCTGTTTGGGTAGCTGGAGGTTTACAACAATTTTGACGTAATGTTTATACAAGAGGAAGGAGAAAAGCTGCATCTTGAAATTATGCCTTCGCAGCTGCGGGTTGCCGCTCCTCCCCTAGATTGATTTTATCTTTAGGATTTGCTTTGTCTTTATGATGATGCTAGAGGCACAATTACACCTAATAAATCAGGGAAACCATTGTCTTGGTTTTCCTTCAGCTGTAAATAACAAACTATTGCATTTTTGCACAGCTACTTCCCCTCCTGCCTTCCTTGCATACTAGTGAGGTGAGCTGGAGACTCACTTGATAAAAACATCCTGAACTAAACCAGCTGGAAATAGACAGTATAATAACGCCAGCCTGCTGTCAGCCCTCATCTATTTTTGTTTGATTGGTATCTGATTGTGATTGAAAGGCTTACTCCCAGAGTTAGCTACCTTGAGGCCAACCTTGAAAACATGTCACGTTTGGCTACTTGATAGCATCTTAAGCATAATGTTAGATCCAGAGAGTGCACGGTGCAAAAAATAGAAGGCTGGCGTCTTGCTACACTGCACAGCAAAGGAAAGGCAACATGGAAAGAATCTGACAGACATGCAAAGAAATGGAAATGCCGCAAGGCAGAGAGTGGAGCCAGTACACATGCATTAGCAGCTCTGAGCAGGACGAAACAGTGACTTCTCCAGGGTCCATGTTGGCTCCATGTCTAGCCGTTGTTGCAAAATGTGGTGTCCCTTCTCTGCAGTGAGGATTCATGTGAGGACGGCTTTGCCTCTGTGTGGCTCAGGAGGGCTGCAATCAGAGCAGTTCCCAGAGTTAACAGGCTCTTATTTGCTGGGGTTGGGATTAAGGTTATGGAGGGGATGAATAGCATGTTGGTTTGTGATGCAGCTGTGCTAGGGCTGCGTAGGATGCTTATGTAATACACATAAGTAGGGGAAATAAAATAAATTTTGATTACATTGCTCAGGAAAACGTGACAGTAACAGGTCTGCTGTGGAAGACAGCAATGGTTGTTTTGATTTCAGTTTGTGTTGTCTGACTGACAGCCATAAATAATAGCTGTGAGGCCAGAAGATACAGATATGCAAATCATACCTCCCTGAAAAGAAGGGAGGAGTGCTTGCAGAGGTTGAGTAGGTGAGGGTAATAGCAAAAACTGTGGCAATGAGCTCCAGAAAGGGGAAATACGGATCTCAATACACCTGCAGAACAGAATGATGCTCCAGCAAAGAGAACACAAACAGCAAGGGAAGAGTTGTGAGTAAATAGCTGTCTATGTCATCTGCACTGGAAACGCAAATAGGAACTAGGTTATATTGTTATAAGAGTGAGAGATGTCATGGGTATTACATAAAACATGGTTTGACTTTGGGTCAATGTGTTGTATTTGATGCTGCCTCACATTTGAGGTGCTCTCAAAACAGTATGATAAAAAACAAATAGTATGCTGCTACCTTAGGTAACCCACAAGGCATATTGAAGAGGCCTAAGTACAGTCCTCACTCACAATGAAGGAGTTCGTCAAATAGAAGCTGTAACTGATATTTGCATTGCTTGCTTTTTCAAAACAAGTTAGCATCAGCTTCTCTAGTGGGTTTCTCATAAAGTATTGAGATTTGGTCTCCTGTGGTCTGTAACCCACAACATACCAGTGGTGCTTTCTAGTGAATTTCTGAAAGGGAATGATATCCTCCTAAATGGACCATCTGTAGAAAAAGACAGTGATCATTGATGAATACTTTCTACATGGGTAGCCTTTCTCTCTCGGTGTCTGCTTGAGATTTTCCCTGCCTAGGGAGCAAAGCTCCTTTCAGGTTCCTGACTGAAGGATTGGTTGTGTTTTCACCCACACAGTTCATCCAGAAAGCTCCCCTTTGGATGGGGGGGTGAGAGACTGTGCACAGCTGGGCAGGATTTTCTGCCTGACTGCGCACACAGGGATGAGTTCTGCCCCAGGAGATCAGTATTTACCATCGGACACGCCGGTACTGTCACACCATTGCTAGGGGAGCAGGTGGAGCTGGAGGAAGGATCTTTATTAAGCATGCAGACAAGGGTAGGCTTTAGAAGGCAAGCGCGACTTGCTGTTCATTCTCCTTGTCCCTGGAGTTCAATACTACGCTAAAGCAGCAAATGCCTCAAACATGACCTTCACTTTTTGGTGCTAGAGGCAGCCAGGGAAGTGATGGGAAAGCTGAGTCTGGGAGGGAGCTCTGATGTATTTTCACTATTATTGTAAAAGGTTAATGTTGATACAAAGCTCTGACAGCAAAGCAGGGCTGTCAGAAACGCTTAATGCTTGCATTTCTGGAGCGGCAGGACAAGGCCACTTCAGATCGCTCCCCAAACCCCACGTCTTCTCCAGGTGAGTGCGACAGTGAAGCATATTACTTTCTTGAACGATTTATCTAAGTTCTGAGTTAAGTAGTATCTATAACCTCAAGCAAATGGCTGTCTGCTAGTGTGTGCCCACCTCAGGAAGCGCTGGCTGTTTATTCCTACCGACACCACTGTTTGTCATTTTTAGCTAATAGGTGCAGAAAAGGGAACAATGAACGAAAGGTTCCTAATGGCTGTCAGTAAATTTATTCTGCAGTTAACAGCCTTTGTAATGCACAGGCTAACTTTGTCTCATTTCACTGTGGGTGTGCTGGGATAATTGCTCGAGTACTTTGTTAAAAAGAAAAGCTCTCCACATTTCCATTAACTCCCGGTATGGTGTCTGTTGCACTTGACTGCACTAGGTAACATTTACAGTTCAATTTCACAGTCGTGATGGACTGAAACATATAAACCTGCTTTCTCTCCACGCTGCTAATCACATGCATTAATAAACAGGGAGATTCATAAGATCTGTTACTATTATTTTTCCTTTGTAAGTCTTTTTTTTTTTATGAATTAAATCATGAGCTTTTTTTCCCTCTGAAATCCAAACTGCCAGAGGAATAAATACAGTGCTATCTTATTCAGTAGGGTGTAATAAGCTACTATTTTAGGGAAGCAAGCCAAGCATACAGAAGCTGTTGCAAACTAAGAAGAAAAAAATCCAGCAACAAAGAATAGCATTGTATGATGTCAATCTACAGTATGCATGTGTTTATATAATCACATTGGAATTTACTTTGAACTTTAGCCTGGAAAATTTACTTACTGGGGGGAAGGGAAAGGATTTGAGTATCTAAGCACCAAAATAGCTAAGACAAAGTAGTAAAACTGTGTGGTTGGTTGTACAGCAGAACCACGTGAAAATGCAAAGAATCTCTTTTGTAACGGGTAGAGACAAGTAAGCCACTTGATCATTATGGTATGAGATAAGTATACAAGCCACAGGAAATGCTGTGTTATTCACATTCCTCTCTTATTGTTTTTCCAAGGATGGCTAATTTTTGCCTTTTTAAGGAACGCTCTTGTACGTGACTTGTTCTTGCTCCTGCTCTGGTTTAATAATATCAGTTCGCTACAGAAAAAGAAAGAATAGTCATAAGTACCATTACATGAGGTAACACAGGGGTAAGAGATCAGAACACCAAGGCCTGTCTTTTCTCCAGTGGCTTCTTTGAAGCAAGAAGAAAAAAATCCGCCATATTTGACCTACCACAGCCCTCATTCATACTGATTGTGGGCTTGGTGGACTAGTCCCAAGTTCAGTGCTCCCACCCTATCTGTCTCTTTGAAAAACTGGGTGTAGTAGCCTTTCTCTGTTAAAGGCATAAAAGAAAAGCATTCCGATGCCTTAACCACATTTTAAAAATTGTTCAATACCCAGCAACTTCTTCTGGGTTAATTTGGCCAGAATACCGAAAGATCTAAACGCTCTGGTTGCTGAGCCATTTAGAAAATCATACTGCTTTTACTGATGACATGGAAGCAAAGCCTGCTTCAAAACCTCCCTCAGAAATGTTTGTTAAGATGGAATGCACAGTTTTGCATCATGGCTTTATTTTTTGTCTGCCTTATGGCATATCCTGTGACAGTGGTATGGCCACCACTTTGATCATACACAGCCCTTTCTTCAACTGAGCCCAAGGAAAATCTTACTGTGAACAACACTAATTCAGTCTGCAAAAGATCTTTGTAATGGCTGCTGGGTTTTTCATCTCTTTTTGTAAAGCAAAACAGACTTAAATTCTTTGGATTTAAGCACTAGTGTCAGAACAGTTTTGCAGGCTGTCTTACCCCTTTAAATGCTGCCTTCTCAGTGTATTTTTTTGGAGAACGCACAATGGTTGGGATTGCATCTTCTGCTTAAACAGACATTAAAAAGTGTGTTTTCCTCTTAGTAAATGCCACCTGTCCTAAAAGGCAATTGGTTGACTTCTCTGATAAACCACCTGCTCTGTATAATGGCAGTGTGATTCATCTTCAGACCTAGCTATTGCAATAATAAAGCTTTTTCAATTTACCAGCTAATTACAGTATTTGAGCTGGAAGACATACGCATGTAGAAACTTCCTTTAAGTGACTCACATAGTGTTTGGAAATTCACCATGGCAGTGAGCCTCTAAAGTTTACTATTCCTGCCTCTCCAATGGTGTTTTATTTGGTTTTAGCAAGAGCTGTTAGGATATGAGGGTCCAGAGCAGCCCTTCACATAATTTTGAGAGGTTGATCTAAGAGGAAGACAAAGTGAGATCACATTAGGTCCCTTGTACCCCACCACACTGGGCAGCCTGCAAATATGTGAATATCATCAGTAGGAACATATCATCAGTAGGAATATAATCTGCTGCTCTGCTAGCTAAAATTTTATAAAGATATCAACCTAGAAAGCAATTATTAGCTGAATGGGGTTAAGGATCTTTCCTTGTGGTCAACATGTATATTCCTGACCCTTTGGAATGCTCTCTGTGTAGGCTGCAAAGTCACATGGAGAAAAGGAAGCTGGTCTTTGAAAATCTAGGTCCGAGCTTCTAGCAGTCACAGAGGTCTGTGCTGAACACCTCAGTCTTCTGCTGTCACAGGAATTCACTGAAATTCTCCTGACTCACTACATAAGATGATCAAATATAAGACGGGAAATTATGAAAAGCCTGTGTAAATGCATAGCAGCTGTTTTTCTGGGCATTAGTCTGAATCTATGAATGACTAATGTGGTCAGTTCTTTCAGAACAGCAGATTCTCTGTGCTCCTTCTGGGTCTGGGGTTTGCAGAGACCTGCAGGAGCGTGCTGAGCATGCCTGGCCCCACGGGGCTTTGGCTCAATCCCATGTTTCTGTGACGCTGCGTTTTATTTTATGCACTGCAAAACTTAAGCTAGATGTTGCTTGGCTAGTTTGCTTACCTCTACGTTCCACAAACTTGGATGTGATATATTGTCCATTAACAGCAACAACGGAAATGAACCAACCATCCTACCACGCTGTCATTAAACCTTGTTATTCCATATAATTCATTACCATTTGCCTAAAGTAATTTCTGCAGCCAAAGACTTTTCTTCACTCGATTCCCTCATGTTTCAGCCTGCTGAGTTGCTTCAGTTATGAATTTTGTAAAAAAATAGCTTTAACTTCATATATCTTGCAATATTTTTGATTCATTTTTAGTCAGTAGTAACAAGTATAATCCTTCTCTTTCCAGCATCTTTGTTATTTCAGTTCTCCACATGGAGTCCTCAGAGCCTGCAGAGCTTTGGGGTACCTGAACCTAGAACCATATCTTCTGTTGTCCTCTAATAACTCCTAGATTTGAGTTTTATGGTCTTCTCATCCATTTTTTCAGTTATTCTCCATAAGTCCCTGTGATCCAGAGCATGAGGTCAGTTTTATTTATGGATCAACAGCCTTTTGATGCAGCTCAGTTTTCTCTGTTTTTTTTTTTTTTCTTCAAGCTTAAACTCTTGTTAGGCGAAAGCTGCGTAACTTCAGCTACCAGAAATAATTTGTTTTATTTAGAAATAAATCTGGACATAGCCTGCATCCTTGTCTGACTTCTGTAGTCATCCTCAACTGTTCCATCATTCATGCCCCCTGTTGCCACGTGTGATGACTTGCTGTAAATGTTTTCTGTCAACTTGATCAATCTCTTGGGATGTCACAAATTTACAGAATTCCCCGTCCTTTGCTTTCTGTGCAGTGCTGTCAGAGCCAGCTCAAACTTTATGAAATTATCATAACAGGTTCAGCTGGGTCCTGCAGACTTTTCTGAGATCTGTCTTAAAATAGTATGTTGGTATGGTTTTCCTCAGTACTGCCCTAAACCCAGCCTGTTTACAGGTTTTTCTTTCACCTTTTCCTCAATGCCCTTTTTTCTTTTCATTGTTTACTCTACTTTTATTTACATTTCTTGAGGAATTGGTTTGTACAGCACCTTAGCTGTGGATTCCTTACCTGCCTGTAGCATGTTTCCAATGACAATTTTTGTGCCTTTGTCTCTTTTGAACTTTTTTTACAAGACCTTGAGACTTTGATTCCTTTGTCTAACCATTGCCCCCCTTCCCACCACTAAAACCAAAACCAAACCAGATCAAAAAAATCCCTACCTTTGCACCTGCTCTCTCTTATTTGTGCCAGGAAGTGTCTCTAGGGCTCTTTCTTCTGCTGTGCTCAGTTCCTCAGAACACTCTTTTTACCTCGTATTTTTACTTGCTCACCTTGAGCTTTTCTTTGCTCCTTCACCTCAGCTTCCCTGCCCCTCTCCTTCTCATCTGCATAAATTGATGTTGCTGGGGAGTCCCCTATGTACTAGCCTGACCTACTGACTGACCAAAACCCATGCCAGAACAAATAAAATTATTAAAAATGTTAGTGTTGATACAAGAAAATATTAGTAATGGACACGAAATAAAGTTTTACTGTACATTTCTCCTAGAAATGCCTCTGAAAGTGTCCTAGGAAAATGTCTACTGGTTCTTATATGGTTTTTCTTCTTCCCTCTTTTCTTTATCAGACTGCCTGGGTTTTGCTGACTTCTGCCTTTATGCTGATAAAGATGACTTTTGACAGGAAACAATAGGATTTGTGTGTAACAGCCTGTGTTTCTGGTCTAGATTCCTTGCCAAAATAGCTACACTTAGCACTTGCACAGCTCTTTTCATCTTCAAAGCCTTTTACAGATTCGATGTAAACAGCGGGAGTTCCACTGATTTTGGTGGCAAAGAGCTTCAGAAAAAGATTAAGCATTTGCATGGAAAGTAGGAATATCATCTGCTGCTCTGCTAGCTAAAAATTTCATAAAGATATCAACCTAGAAAGCAATTATTAGCTGAATGGGATTAAGGAACTTTCCTTATGGTCAACGTGTGTATTCCTGACTAGAGATTCGTTGGACGAATTGAGGATTGATTATTGAATCAATCCTTAAATATGTTTACAGGAAATGCAATTGCTGAGTCAAACAGTATTTTTGAGTGTAATTGATTTTGTTGTTTTATCAAGCCAGGCATCTGTATGTGCTAATATGTGTGCCCAACATGTACAGAGATATTGTCTTGGTAGGTTTTTTCCGATATATTAATAGCTCTGAGATTTACTTTATGGGTTTTTTTCATAGTATTTAACAAATAAGACACTTCATTTCATCATAGTACATCCTAGGCTATATGTTGCTGTGTTTAAGCTTGGAGTGCACTTAAGAGGTTAAGAGCTCATCCATCCCCCTGCACCATGGCAGAAACAGGTCTAACTAGCCTGGGAACATATTTAGCTAGTCCTTTTATCAATGATTTTCTGCTTTTACCTATTGATAGACTGATACCCTGTTTGCCTCATAGTCAGGAAATGCCTCACTATGCTTCTGCAGTGAAAATTAGCCCAGTTGTTTCAAACGTTCCCTGTAAAACATGTTTGTCTGTTCTTATGATTCTTGTTGATCTTCTCTGAACCATCTCTAAATTCTCCATGTTTTTCTTAGTGTGATGAGGAAATCAGGTTGCAGTATTCCAGCTGAGATCTCTCAACTGTGCACAGAGCAGAATATTCATCTCCCATATTTTGCATGTAACACATCTGCTAGCGCATCCTGGAGCAGGATCAACCCGGTGTGTACAGCAGGATGGCAGCAATTCAGATTCACTTGGCCTGTAATAACTAGTTATGCCCGACTCAATGTTTTGTGTTTGATTTCTCTTTATGTCTTTACTGAATTTCATCTTGTTGATGTTGGACCATTACTTATGAATTGACACCCTTTTGTAATATGGGACCTGAATTTATTAGCAGCAGGTGCAGGTTTTCCCTACTGTGGAAATACGAGTTCCTCTTCGAAACTTGTTTGGGAAGGGATGAAAGAGGAAGGGTGAAACTGTTTTAGTAGCTGGAATTGCTCTTCCAACTTTTCTGTTTGAACTGCTCTTCCAAATCTGCGCATGTTGTCAAGTAATCTAAAATCAAAAGCTTCAGCTTGGTCAGAGAGGTTTTTATGGTGTTGCCATTGAGATGAAGAAGAATCCATTTCTGTAGCACCAAGTCTGACCCACCTGAATAAGGCTACTGTTTTTTACATCCATACTTCACTTGACTTTCTGTCACTCTGGGCATCAGATTCCTGAGCCCATCCATCCTGCAGTGTCCAGTCTTCTCCCAGAGCCCTGAAATGTAAATGTAGATGTGTGAGTTGTTTATTTCTGCATGTGGAAAATGAAGCTTGGGGTGAGCTTCACTCACTCACCCCACTCACTGCTCTGGGAAAACCATGCAGCAAAGCCAGAATTTGAAAACACCATTTTGGAGTTATGAGCTGGTCCTTCAGCATAAGCCTGTTTCTCTCATCAGAGGAGAAATGACCTCTGGAATATGGACAATGGTGAATGAAACCAATCACTCATCTCCTCCAATGACTCATCTGCTTTTTAGTTTCACTGCATGGACTGTTTTGTCCTTTCTCTTTGAAGAAGAGGTTTAGATTAACTCCCTTTTAAATCGTCACCAGTGCATTTTGCCAGGTCTCTAGATAAAGTTTTTCCTTCAGAGGCCAATTCAGCAAACTTGTCTTGGCTCCAGTGTTCCCAGTGCAAGCCACACTTCTGGAGGAGCACCATCATTGCTTATGCTGTACCTTATCTGGAGTTCACTGGAGCAGACCTGGGTGAGAGAGTGATAAAAATGTGTTCAGCTGTCTCTGTAGGCAAGCATCCCTGCTGCTTCAAAAAGGAGGTAACCAGCCTGCATCAAAGGGAGATGTCCTGAAAAATGTCACTGTAAGCACAAGCCTGTTGGTGTCTTGCTTTTGAGTTGTTTACAGTCAAGTATTTCACTGCTACCCTAAGAACGCAGATTGCAGAAGGATTCAGAACTAATCCTATCCCCTCCTCTGCAGTGTAGGTTCACCTGCTTTCAGCTGTATATCCCCTTTCTGAAGTAATATCTGAGGACTTTTTTCCTTTTGCATCCATCAGGAATCTTCTTCAAACCATCACTCTCTGCTCTTAAACACTTGACACTGCCTTCTTTTGGGCTTGCTCTTTTCTCCTTCAGTGCTTCCTTCTTCCTGCCTCCCAATTCTTCAGTGACTTTTTTTTCCCCATTCCCCACTGGGTGTTTTCTTTTCCCATCATTTCTTTATTGCTTTCTGGCATCCATTCTCTACACAGGCCAGTAGCCCTCACCTGAATCCTTAGATTACTTTGTGAATATAATTTTTTTTCTCCCTTTCACTTTCATTTAAATGTATTTTGTTCCCAAATAGCACGAAGCTGCCACACCAATTATTTCCTGGTGAGGCTAAAAGAGACCTTGCAACTATTTTCAAATCGCTGCATTCATCTTTCCTAGCTTCCCATATTACCTGCTTTCTCTGATCATAGTAGGCAGCCAGCAAGACGAACAAGGGCTGCGAGTAACCCTGCTTTCTGCCCTGAACACCGGGCCAAAGTAAATTCCTCCTGCTTCTCTCAGCTTTAATTTTCACATGGCACGTTTGCTGCTATACTTCCCTCCAGGATGCTGCCAAAAGAAGTTCTAACTCTATTTTATGGCAGCTATTCTGATGGGTGAGTCGTTCTCCAGTATCCTACCACAGCAGGTGGTTCTGCTGACATGGGTGTCACCGTTGTCCTTGGGCATGTCCCTAAGAGCATCCCACCAGCTGGACCCCTCACGCTCTCCCTGCCCAGGGCTGTGCTGGGTTCTGCTGGTGGCTCTCACATGTTGTCTGTCACCAAACCCAGCATGTTCGCGCCCATCCTCCGTGACTGCCTTTTCATCTTTCCAGGCATTACAGACTTTTCCTTGGGTTGCCAGTGAATCTGTCTTAGCAACAGGAAAAGTTGCTGCTGTGAAAAGGCTAATCAGAGAGACAAGTATGAAAATATGGTAATGATATTTAAACCTGTGGTATTTCTAGCTAAGAGCTGTCTAGCTTTGCCAGTTCTGCAAAGCTCTACCTTTGTGCATTGGGGAAACCTGGTGTGAACCAATCCTGTAATCTGCAGTTAATGCTTATTTGTAAAATACAAACCCGATAAAAATAGCAGCCCTTCAGACTCTGAATAAAGAAAAGCGCTGTGGTATATTTAGGATTAAAACCTTTAATAGCAGTAATTCTGACGTTATGGCACAAAGCATTTTATTTTATATTGGAATATGTCCAGAATGTTTAGTAGAATTGATTAAAGACTTGAATAACAGTTTAAATATTTAGATTATCATCCAGTATCCCAGATCCAAGGCCATAAGGGAATAAAGGGAAAGAACTTTTTGCTAGATGTAGAAGACTAGGACATTGAATGCAGAAGTTCACCTGCATGGAACTAATGAAATACACCAGAAATATATCAGATGGGTAATTTTTTATTGCTGTTTTGGAAATGCATCTGTTTTGATGCAGATGTTGCTGTCCAATACAAGACCAAAAAGAATAATATCTTTGTCCCTCCTGGTAGTGACATCTAAATACTGTAAGTTATTAAATTTTTTTTTGCATATTATCTTTCATTCTGTCTGAAGCAATATTATTTTGTGAATCTGTCAGTGATAGTGATGTCCTATGAGGAAGGGTGAGCATAATCATTTAGTTATGAGAGACTGAATAAAAATAAATGGTCTTCTCATAGATTCATAGTATTTAAGTTCAGAAGGGATTGTTGCATTTAGCTTGATCTCCTCTATATCACATCTTTATAGAGCAGAAGCTGTCTCTACTGCACTAATCATTTTTTGAAGCCCATGTTGCATATAATTATCAGTCTTCTGGATAAATACCAGCTGTTGGGATCCTTCCAGTTATGCCTTTTCCTGAAGAGGCTTCTATATAATAGAAGGGGACTGATGATGCTGTTTTTGAAAGAAAATTGAGCTACAGGAGCCAGCAATGTAGGAAGGAACTTCAGGTCCAGGAAGAATGAGAGTTTCTGGCACAGCTCTGAAACTAGTAAGGGTGAGTGGTGAAATGAAAGGATTTCCCAGCCTGGCAGCTGATTTCTTTCATTTCACAGGGGAAGAATCATGGGGAGATCAGGCAGCAGTGCCCCAGAATCTGAGATTTCTTCCTCAGTTTGCAACAGCCATTGGCAGTGTCCTAGAGGAAAGATGTTGTATGTAACAACAGTTGTCCCTATGTCAGTAAAAGGACCTACATTTTTTGTATTTTCCTCCTTCTTGTGCATGTTGTTTCAATAATGAGCAGATTGCCCATAACCACCGCAATCAGCAGTGATGTGATGGGTTTCTAATGGGCTAATCTCAAAGAGTTATAAATGTCCTTCAGTGAAACTGTTTTTGCAGGGCTTCTACCTATTTGTGCTGATAATCGTTAGTCACATCAACGCACGTGCTCATGACTGCGTGTGTGCACGTGCTGCGTGATGCAGCCTGCTGATCACAGGGAGGAATTATATTTTGGTTATATTGGGTTTTACTAGGAGCCTTGACAGAGAGCTACCAAAGCTCTCCAAATGTTCACATCAGTGCGTTTTTGACACCCGCCTGTGTAGATACACTTACACCAGCACTTCAGTATCAGACCATTAGACACTGCCAGTCAATAGTGGTTACGGCTGCAATTTCAAAAGTGGGGTGGCAACAGGATGCCTGCAAAATGAACCTGCCTCTTCACACTGTATAGAGCGTGTCAGGGAGTTGATTGTCTCTCATTTCAGAATGCTCAGTTTTCCTAGAAAAATAAGCACAAAGTGACCTTTAACCTGCACTCTTCATACACGCCTTGTGCTTGCAAGGCTGCAACAAGCTTTCTTAAGAAGATTGCCTTTCTCTCTGTTCCTTTTGTGAATGACTCAACATTTACCAGATGGGAGCCTCAGGTGTGGAGCCTGAACACAGCTGCCCCGCATTCTTTCAGGACAGCAATTGGGAGCTCTGCTGGTTTCTCTCCTGCAGTCTGTTGTGGGGTTTTTTTTTGTTTTGTTATTTTTTTTTGTAATGAATGCAGAATTTGGTGTAGGCTCTTGTCACTTCTGAGCAAAATGCTTTCAACCTAGTCTTGAATCTCTCTCTGGGAGAAAGATACTTGGGAAAAAAATACCCTCCTTCACATTTTGACACAGCCTTCTATATAACTTGAATGTCAAGAAAGCCATTTATAGAGCATGTACAGTAATTGCATGCTTAATATTTCATCAGCTGCATTAAGAGTAATGTCACTAAAACGAGGTATAGATTTAAAAGGATCTTTTTTGATTAAAAGTGGCTTTAGAGCTTCTTGTGTATAATAATAGCAGCAGTATATACATTAACATAGATGTTGCTATGGGTTTCTGAGTTTAATAATTCAACACATACATACACACAGAGAGATTGCATTGAGATTTCGGACAAAGCATATGCTTGAGATTTGGCAGCGATCCTCTAATTAGACCCAGATTAGACTGGTGTGAAGTAGATTGCTTCAGCTTGAGCCACGCTCTTCTTTCACAGCCAAAAGACTGCAATGTTTTAGGATTGTGCAAACCCTCGTGTTTTTGTTACCACACCATGGTTCGCAGTGGTAGGAAATAGAGGTTAGAATAACCGAGTAGTTTTCTACCAGACTTACTTCAGCCTCTTGTGCTACGGTGTCATGCAATGTTTGGACATGAGACAGAGATATTTATTTTGAAACAGTGCTTCAATTCACTTGAATTCTACTGTGTTGTAGTGGTAGTAACGAAGAACAAATATATACTGCTAGCTCTGAATGGGGCTGAAAACCTGTGAGCGTGCTTGAATGGAAAATAGAAGAAGGAATGTTTTGGATGTGTCTTAATAATATTTTTTTAGCTTTATTTTTGTCTTAGAAATGAAAAACAAACTTTGCAAGATACTGTGTTAAATAGTAATGAGGAATACCTCAGTAGCAAGCGTCACTTGGCTTCTTCAGGAATGCACTTGTTGGTCATAATTTCCTTTTGTTATTGAGCTAATACTTCTGCTAAATTTAGTAGTGAATCCACTGGCTTTTTGGCCAGGACACCATGTGCATATCTTGAGTAAACACAAACTTAGGCATGATGAAATGCTAGAATTTGTACATTCCAAGGACTGCTGTGCCAAAGGGTGAAGGCGTCTTAAGAAATTTGGCTGATGATGCCATACTGTGAAGAACACCTATCACAGGAGCACAAATGCTTTATTTCAGATCGTTGTAACTTAGGCCAATTGATGGTTTAAATTAAATATTTATATATATACTCATAGAAAATATATGATTCTTCCATGGAGAAATTATTACTCAACATTGCACAGATAATCATAGAATCATACAATCATAGAATCATACAGTCATAGAATGTGTTGGGCTGGAAGAGACCTTTAAAGATCATCTAGTCCAACCCCCCTGCAGTGAGCCACTGTACACCTGCTCCAAGTTTTATAGGTGAGGAAAACTTATGCGTCTGAGTTAAATGTGCTTACTTATGATTCAAACTGTAATTAGCTGTTTTATATATATAGTCTTACACTAAGGAGTAGTGGAGTAAAAAAATGTATCACTCTGATATTCCTGGTTATGCTATTTTCTATTCTGTTGAGGTAAGAGCAAATATATTGCAAGCTTCTTTCAAGCTTATGTTTTTTTTTCTTCACACTGCTTGTGGGACAGTAATTTAATAGGTGGCATCCACACTGCAACACCAGGGGGATATGGCAGAAGTTAATTTTCAGGTTCCGGTTAGGTGACAGCTACATTTCTGGATAAACCTTAAACTTATCTTCTGCTTCCAAGTAGGAATGAAAATTCCTCCCCACCCTTTATGCTGTGTCAGTAATCTGTTCCTTTCCAGCTGGATAGAACTGTCATTTTCTTTTCCTGTTGTTTGCTTGTACTGGATTAATATCTTCAGCTGACGAAACCAACCCTTTCTGTTAGGTAATGCACACGCATATACAAGGACTTGAGGGCTTGGGGTTTTGTGCCAGATAGTTGATAACTCCAGATTTTTTTAATTAATGCCTTCTTTCATGATATTTCAATATAATGGATATAAATTGATATATGTATATACTTACAATGAAATAAAAGTTGGGTCTTACAGTGTTTGCTTTATAACTTTTGAGGTTTCTCATTTGAAGATGGTCAGAAAGCTGATTGAAAGAGCAGCTGAAAAGAGACAAATAGTCATGGCCAACTCCACTGCTGATGAATATTTATTTAATGACTAAGCTCTTACAGGAATTCTAGTTTTTGGTTCAATATGAGGCATACTTTGACGCCAAATCATCATCATAATAGGTACTGATGGAGTTACTTAACTCAATCTAATGCTGTCTTTACCTTGTAAAACATCAAGATTAGTTCTTGGTTCTCCAAAGGAATTTAATGAACGCAAATCAATTGCTATTACTGCACATCTGTAGACTGCAGTTAAACAACTGGTAACTGAAACGTCATAAATGCTTACCACTGCAAAAAGCAATCTCTGTCTTGTCATCAGCCTTTTAGAACTAATTTTAATACCCTATTTAAAAGAGAAATAAATCATAAGAACCCTCAATAATTAATGGATTTGCCTTTTTCTGTGTGGGAGTAGTGTGGTAGCTTCATCCTAGTCTTTCCTGGAATTTCAGCTAATGCTCCGTTTAATGAGGGGATGAGTTTTTGTTTAAATGCTCTGGAGAATTTGGCTTCCAGTTCTGGGAGTTTTCCAAGCTGTAAACTGTTGATCACCCTTTCAGGCTCTGCTTGAGGTATTGGCTCCTCAAATCTAATTACATCTCTTTGTGATAGAACAGCCTGATGTACTCATTTAAATAGTTTGCATCTGCTCTGTAGGACTAGCATATTTCTCTTTGCCTAATTTGGTGAATAAATCCTGAAAAGTGGATTTAGTGGATCTAGGATTGCTTTTGGTTCCTCTTTCCTTTGAATAAACCTCTTTTCGATAAGCTTTGTAAACAGATGTGTCAGTGCTTTATCTGCTTTACTTCCCATATTATAAAGGACTGTTTCAGCTTCTTTTCTTGGTGTGGCATTGTTTCTCCTTCAGTAGTATATTAATTTCTCCACTACTATTCCCCAGATTCCTTCTGCCTTCCTAAATTAATGGAAGGATCTTTGCCCTGCTG
>NW_009736735.1:0-39034 GCF_000703405.1 Apaloderma vittatum | reverse complement strand
TTTTTTCCTAGGCATGCTATGCAACTTTCCTTGCCAGGCTACATTTGCACTCCCCATGGGATGATGTTGCTTGTACCTCTTGCCTTGCTTGGCTTCTACCTTCAATCACCCCTTTGATTTTGTTGTTTTTCCTGAGAGTATCCTGAATCTATGTAAATTGGCTCAGTAAAACTCACAAACCTGAATATGGATGCTGTTTAGGTGCTCCCATTGTGTCGAGTTCTTATGTCCTTCGCGTGCAGGATTAGGCTCAGTCACATCCTCGGCATTGACGTGAATGTGGTAAGAGGGATATTTCAGGGATTCTCAGCACAGCGCTTGATGCATAAGGAAAAAGAGTTATCTAAGTCCTGCCTACGTGACACCAGACTCAGATCTGGCACTTGGAGGTTAGGAAAGAGCCATTGCTGACAGCTTTTTGAAATCATGAGGTCTGTGTGCAGTGACAGCAACAGAATCCATCACCATGCTGGCTGTCCTCAGGAAAGATGCTGAGAGAAAAGCACTGGGAATTGTTTTATGGCTGAGGAGAGTATGATCAAAGTTAGTAAAAACATGAATCAGGTGACTGCAGAGCCGTTTCTCACCAAATTCTGCACTACTACTGCGTGGAAGAACTCCCTGAAACTGGTAGGAGATGAGCATAAAACAGGTGAAGGAAATGGCTGTTTCTCATAGCAGGCAGTGAACTTCTGGGGTGTGTTGCCACAGGAGGTTGTGAAGCCAGCAAGTTCAAAACAGAGCTAAGCACATTCAGTTTCAGACAGCGGGTCTGAAGTGAATGTAAAGAGCGCAGGTAGAGCCGTGCTCCCCTTGCCTCTATTGCAGTCGCCACAGGTGCTGGAGAAGCAGAGGGGCAACAGCCTGCAGAGAGCAGGCAGGCTCCCGCCCTCTCCCTGAAGAGCATCTCCCACAGCCGTGGTCTAAGAGAGTGGGGTTTCGGGGCTAAACAGACCATGGCTCCAGCCCCTGAGGGTGTTTCTTGTTCATCCAGGCTGCACAGCTCCCATCCCTCCAGAAGCTGTGTTCAGGCACTAGCCTGGCGTGCGGTACCTGCCTAATGGGCCATGTGAGCCTCCCTCCCTCGACTGCTGCTTGCTTGTTAAACCTCTGAGAAACAGGGATCCCTCCTTTCCCCTTATGTACTTTTTCCCAAGTCTCATGCAGTGTAGCCCATATTTTGGCTCACGTCCTTAGGTGCCACTCTGATTTATACTACTAAGAAGATTTATGTTCTACACAAATAACTTTATGTACATAATGCACATTAGTGCATTGCTGTTGTGCTGTCATTGAAATATCTGGGCACAGGTGACTAATTTGAGCCAAGCAATAAAGTTTATGTGTTTCAATTATTAAAAGGGGGAGAAACTCAAGCTAGCACTGTAAATGCCTTTCTACTTACTTATGTCAGCCCACTTCCCTTTTGGCATTTCCCTGTCGCGGTGCCATTAATATTTCCAACCCCTCTGTATCCTTAATGATCTACTTGGTTGACCTGCATCATTTAAAATATTTTTTCATTATAGTGATTTTCTCATTTAAGTCCCCGGGAGATCTCGATATGTAATCAGTTTTCTCTAACAAATGACCTCCTCTAACTTAATTAGTTCAGAATTAATTTACTAGCATCCAAGATATTGAATGACTGATTAGTAAAATACAGTAAAAAAATTAAAGTTCTCTTTCATTTGTGGTCAAGGCAAACATTAATTAAACCCCATACTTCTTTGCTAATTTTGTTCACAGTTGAATTTAATAAAGAGGGAACGTTTGACGGGCTGTCACTAGACATTAGATAAGGGTAGGGATGGGATTACAGGCTTTCTGTGTGTGTAACATCTTCAGGTGGCTGCATTTTGCCAAATGCTTCACTTCTCTCGCAGACAATTTCATATTTTCGGGAGCTTTTAAAACAAGCAGGCCAGGAAAAGCCACTGTGTCCAGTGAAAGGTGGAGAAGAGTGCAACGAGGAGAGCACGTGCTTTCTGCCAGCCGACAGTTCTCAGCCCTGTATCCCTGCTGCTTGGGCACGTCAGCTTCAGCTCTGGGCTTGTCTCTCTTATCTCGGTATCTCTCCTAAGAGATGTGTCTCTCTTTTGAGGCGTGCAAGTTATTTGTAGAATTAGCCACACTGCCAGCCTCTTACCCTTTAAGGCTTTGCAGGTTTTCATTTTGCAAATCTGCTGCAGCAGGCACTGACCTGGTGACAGCATTTTTCGCCCTGTCACTTGACAGTAAGCACGCCTGAACCTTGCGCTGCTTGCAGGGTGACCGTATGGAATGTTTGCGAGGAATGGCAATAAGGCTTGGCTTAGGGAATGATTGTTGTTCCTGGGAAAATCTAATCACGTAGGAGAGGGCACCTCCCTTGAGTTATCTGTCCCACTTATCACTCCTCATGCTGCTATATTTTTATTTTCTGAAAAGCAGAATCAAACAGTACAGATAGTTTTAAATAAATTTTCTTTTTTTTCCTTTTTTTTTTTTTGCCGTGCTACTGGCACGCTAAAGACTTTATTGTAGTTTCTGTAATGTGTTTTAGAACTGTATTGACAGAAGCTTTACACTTGCTCTGATCTTTATACAAAGAGGCAGATTTGGTAAGGCTCCAGCCATGGCTTGGATCCCCTCTGTGCTGGGAGCAGAAGAGAGCCTGACTCCCACCCCAAAATACTCCTTGAAACAAACTTGTGACCTCAGTAATCTTAGCTGTGGAGGCAACTTTCTGACTGTGCACGACTGAAAGCCTTTTAAGGTAGAGATTTTGGATTTTCATACATGTCTCTTTCTCCATACGTACGTGCCAGTGTGGGAGCAGAAGGGCCTGGCAGGCACGTGGTCCTGCTGAGCCCCGAGGTGCCCGGCAGCTCATGCTGGTGGCAAGCAACATGCCTACGGGAGGGTGTCACCACCGATGCTGTGTGCCCGTTGTTCACTGTGACCAGAGCCTACCACAAATAACCAGTAATGCAGGTGAGATGAGCTTGGGTGCTCATGCTGCTCCTGTCCTCGCTGCCACTGCTTTGCCCTCTGCCTCGGCCAGGCAGCCGCTGCTGAGTGGGTTTGCGCACACCTGTTTTCATGGCATTTCAGAATGTGTTGAGCTCTGGAGAAACTGAGGCAGAGGTGCAGGAGAGGTCCCGTGCTGTTACCTGTGTGCTCGAGGTGGTCACCTCTTGTACAGGGGCTCGCAGATCTCTCACGGCAGCACCAAAAAGCACTGCAGTGAGGTTTGCTAGAGACTGTTGCTCCCAGGCTGGAGCTTGAAGTGGTCATGCTCTTGGCCTGAACCCAAACCCTCATTTTGCTGAACTGTGCCAGTTAGCAACATCTGTATTTTTAATTGGTCAAATTACTTTATGCTTGTTCTATATTTGATTTGTCCCTCAGCCAGCCAGAAAGTTTGAAAACCAATCTGCTTTGTGTACACACGAGTGATTTACTAGCTCAAGAAGAATAACTTTTCAGGTACATCTCAAGAATGTCTCTAAGTAGCATCCTTGAGCCCTTTGCTCCTCTGGCTCTGTCTGTCTTCATGTCTTGCCGGACATGAAGTGTTGTACTGGTGGCCTCTGAGGAAGGAGACCCAGAACTAAAGGTGGATTAGATGGGGCCAATGGCCTTGCAAATTATTCTCATCTATTCATAAGAATAAAATTTGTGGAGGGATTCAAGCAATCAGTTTACCTCTCTTGAAGGAAAAGAAATTGAAAACACTAAATCAATTTATTGCCTTTTAAATTTGGGGATGACGGAGAATGTAGCCCTTAAATTTAACTACCTGCAAAAGCAAATAAAGAATACTGTAATATTTCACTAAGCCATAATCCACTATACTATAAGTGAATTTTCAATTTCATTGTGGAAAGTATAAGTTACTGCTATGTTCTCCCTAAGAGTTTGTCCATCACGCAACGCCCCAGTGGCAGATTCAGCAGTGTTTCTGGCTTGTTTTTTTTCTTCTTACATTTTTACAATTTGCATAAAACACTTATGATTTTTTTCTCCTGTCTCATATTGCAGTATTCCAAGTTTTCATAACAATAAGTATGTTGCCTGCAAGGCCTATATCTAATATTGGTTTATTTTGAATGTCTTTTCCCATTTAAATATTAGTCCAGGAACCAAAGTGATTGTATTCAAATGAATATGCTCAATATATAGCTTATATGACTACGGGCTGGCTTTCTCAGTCTAATTCAAATGCTCTTAGCAAGCAGGAGAGATGATTCAGGAGCTGTTCTAAGAAGAATCTTGCTTCTGGCAGTATTTACTCTTAGGTAGATTAGAAAAAAATAAGATCTGGCATCTGAGAAAAAGATGAAAACCAAAATGGCCTAATATCTTGCTCATTATGTGAGGGCAAAGCCACTGACATCAATGCAGCAGAAAGCTAAATTTGCCCCCTCCCACCTGTGAGAATGCTTCTGAAGAGCCCTGGAGAAGTTCATTGTATGAAGACACTATAAAGGTACAACTTGATTTTCAGCCGGGTCACAAACCCTTTCTGTTCATTTTTCCCTCCAGAAAAAGTCATTCTCGTTCTGCAAGACAAATCACTGATGGCTTGTTTGTGCAGGCAGACTGATTGCCTGAGCCATTCTGGGACAGCCCTGGCTCTACAGGTATTCTGGAGTATTTCTGGTGTTCAGATAAAGCTAACATCTTCTGAGATAAAGCTAACTGCTTCCTGGCTTAATTGCTTAGAGAATAGCTTTGCTTCTATCTCCAAGCATGTTCCCCGAGGTAGCTCTTGGGAAGACAGCCCTTTTCCCCTCTCTGGAGACCAGAGACCTTGTCCATGTGAAAAATTGCTGTCAGCTACGTCTGTGCTAGCCAACCATCCAACACTAAGTGCATAATGTACCTATGTACGCTTTGCTGAGGATCTGCTTTGGCTTTCACCCTCCCAGTTGGCTCTAGGTGGGATCTTGTTGCCTCTTCTGATCCTCACCCTCCTATCAGACTGCAAAGGACTGCCATGGTTTGATCACAGCTGAGTGAGAAAGCTTTTTAGCAGCTTACATTTATTTAATGTTCTTCACATCTTTTTGGCCCGGCTTCACACAGCAGGTTTCTTGACTTTATTAGCTATTTATAAATACTTGAATAAGTTATGCAGATAAGATTGATTATTATGTCTCTTGAGGCATTACTGGCATTCCAGACATGCTGGACCTTTTGGATCTTAGCACAGAGGAAAATCAGGTATGTTTTTCCTTTTAGACATGCTAGAGCTGCTCTCTGTAACTGTCAATCTAAATTTAAGCGGTGGTATTACACTGACCCTATCCTATCTGCAGAGACTTTGAATGCATGTTCACAATACATTGCATAAGGTGTTTACCTCCAGGGCTATACAGAAGATAATTTCAAGAGGATGGAGGTTTTTCCCATGTATAAATTCATTCTTATTCACTTCAAAGGCTGAAGTGAGCTTCGAACCTAGGTGTGCTCTGTGCAGACTGTCTTCACAGAGGTGAGGTTCACCCACCGTGACAGTACGTACTTAGCCTTGCTCAGATGATAACAGAAAATGACTACACGGAGGACTGGGTTTCTCCAGAAATGCACTAACTGCCTGCTGCTCCAAGGACACATGAATCCTCTTAGCCCATTGCAGGATAAAACCTTCAATATTTAAGACCCACTCTGGTGCTGCAAACTCTTAAATGTAACAGGCTCTGCTGCTGTAAAATAATGTAGCTCCAATGACATCAACCCTTTCCCTGGGGCTGGAGCTCAGGGAATTGAAATGGGACTGTGCTGATTTACATGAGAATCTGGCTGTATACACTTACAAACCAGCCTTTTGTGATCTGTTATAAACAGGCTGAGTTAGGACACAGTGGTTTAGAAATACTGCAGTGACAGCTCTCAGTCATCATCACTGTAATTAGGATTTCAGATGCTTTTCTTTGCTGCAAGGCCTTTAGAGCATTGTAGCTGACTAGTGACATAAAAAGCAGATTTACTGTTATTAGCTATAAACATTGTAGCACAACGGAAAAATCTCCAAAATATTAATCTGTGCCATAGCATAAAGCATGCCCGCAAGTCATGACAATTAGCAATCATTTGTCATTCTGTGCTATGTTTAATTTTAAAATGGCTAAAATATTACCAGCACACAGACTGTGGCTGTTTGGCTACAATAGCTGTTTTCTGCTCTAAGCAGCAGCACCTTCTCCTCTCCCCAGAGCCAACCTAGGATGCTCAGCATGAACAAACCTCCTTTCTATGCATAGACTTAGGAAAGGAGAGGTCTCTCTGAAATAAGATCTTGTATCTGCAGGCATTTTTTTTTTTCTGTAGATCAAGCCTAATGATCCAGCCAGCATCCTGCTCCACCCAGGGACTTGTTTTCTGAAGGCCTGGGCGGGCAGACCTGGCTGGGGCAGGTGGCAGGACCATGGCACGCCACAGCATCTCTCTCATGCACAGAGGCTGGTCCCAGAGTTGAACGAGCATCACTCTCTTTCTTGGCTGGCAGAGGTTCCCTGGCACTGAAGTGGGGAGAAATCAGAGCTGGGGATGCTGTCTTGGGATAAATCACTTGAGGTGAGTCTTGCTGCAATCAGACTATGATGCCGTCTTGAGATAAACCACTTCAGGTGGCATTCATTTGCAAATTTTGTCTTTTTATTATCAGATTATTTTTTCGAGTACTAAATCTTAATCTTGCGGAAGTTTTCTTTTTAAAACCTTTCCTAATCATTCCTTTTTCCTTCCTACCCTGAAATATCAGAGTTTCTGTAGAGATTTTATTTTTAAAAAAATATTTGAAAATAACCCTACTTTGAGCATATTTGTTTGTTGCAAATTTATTTAGAATAGATGTTCTTATTTTTAAGCTGTTTCCTAGCTGTGATGAGCTGGAGGAGTGTAGTGATACATTATATGATATGGTTATGTACTGTCTGGAGCTTAATAGAAATGATTCCTGGATTACAGATCATGTCGCGGTTTCGAAAGAGAGTCCAGCCTGAGCTGGACTTTGCTCTGGCTTTTGAGAACTTCGTTAGCTGGGACTGAAGTCAATGCAGATTTCTGGCACTGACAAAGGTTTGCACAGTGTGAAAGGTTTCCTGTAGACTAAAAGACTGTCTAGCCTGTGGGCTTGGCTTAGATGCAGCCTTACTCCAGTTAGTATTTATTGGATATAATATTTAGACCAGCTGAGGAAGGCCTGCTCCAGTTCAAAAATACAAGTTTAGCCTAGGCAAAGGCAAGAATGATTCAGGAAGAGGGAAGGAGGGATTTTTTTTTTTCAATCTGAGAATTGTATTAGCATCAAGTCACTTGGGAATCTATGTTAAATTATTCCAGCCTCTATGGACCTGGGAATTCCAGCAAGCTTATCTTCCCTGTGTTTTTTCAGTGCTCAATGTGTCTTTCTTTCAATCTCCACCCAATGATACTTGTGTCTGCAGTAGTCATCTGTGCTTTTGTTCCAGACTCTGATACAAGGAATGAAGTGGTGCCTGAAGTCCAGCCAATTGCTTTCCTTCCTTACAGGGTCCTGGCACCTGGGAACTCCCAGTCGTCTTCTGGGCCCGGCCTGCGACCCCAGCATTGCTGGATGTGAGTTTACTGTGTTGGGTGGGTTGGAGGATGGCTTTAAACATGCAGGGGCTTCTCTCTTGGAGGGGTGACTGACACAGGGACAACCCAGGACCTGTGGCGAGATCAGGGAAAAGCATCAGGCAGGAAGACAACATCCTCTGAGCTGGAAGGGTTAAAACCAGATTGCTGCTTCTCCTCCTCTGCCTTGACTGTTATCATGATTTATATATGTGGAAGTAAGGATGATTAATAATCCACAAACCTTCAGCCTGGAAGGAGAGCTCAGGCACTTAGCATACCAGAGTGTGCTATGATGCAAACAGTAAGAAATAATTAACAAGACCAACACTTCCTCTCCTCCCTAAATAACTCAAGAGCAGCATCAATGGTCCCTTCACTTCATGGCTCCCAGGAGCTGGGTGAAGGCTACCAAATGGCTTCTGTATCAACGGGCCATAGCTAAAAGTCTGTGCACTGCAGGTACCATGGTGATGAGTCTGGCACAATTGCCTGGAAAGATAAATATAGTTAACACACTGTTCCTGGAGTTGGATATAAATGTCTCCATTCCATATGTGCACTGTTACTCTCGAGATAAGGAAAAACTGGCCTATGAAGTTCTTACTGACCTGAGAAGTCAACTGAATCACAGAAAGAACCACTGAATACAGCAGCGTAATTCGTCTGCTGTTCATCAACTTGGACCTCGATGCTTTCCGTGCTCAGCACTGGGGTACATGTAGAGGAAGGACAATGTGGCCACAGAATAGAGAAATAAAACCAGGAAAGTAAATTGGAGGGAATTTGTCTCTGGGGTAACAGCACAATGAATGCTGAGCTGCATCAGTTCCCAATATATTTTCAGAGAAGGACTGATCACTACCAGCTTTGTTCTGTGGTCTCTGGTGAAAAAGAAAGGATCTACTTAATTCAGAAAATACTTAGGAGATCAGAAAGTGCTTTTCTTTCCCCTTGGGTTTTCAATGCCAGCAGTAGGGGCAGATTTAGTTTCTTAAATACAAAGAGACAACCCAACAAGATCCTGTCTCTGTGCTCGTACGAAAGCGATGGGGGGAAGTCCTAACAACCCAGCGAAAAATGTACAGGAGAAAATCAAATGGAGATGTGAGCAGCTCAGCTGTCCCTTTTTCATGTGATGGAGTTCAACATGAGAAAGTAATTTGCATCATCCTTATGTTAGAAAAGAATAACATCACTCTTTTTTTGTGATAATCCACTTCAGTAGCAAAGTGGGTAGATGGGAACTGGTAAGGGTTATCTGTGGCCTATTTCTTTCATATTGGTCCAAACAACCCCTTTAAACAAGATATGATGGCAAAGTGGGGCCTCAGAGGAGATTTTGAACCTCCTCCCTTCCCACCAGGGTCAACAGGATCTGAAAGTCCTCAGCATCTTGCCAGCTGCCACTGCAGTGTTCACAGTGATGGCGTGTTCAGTCAGTAAGAGTGAGCGAGGCCCTAAGCAACGTTCTATTTGATTTTAATCAAATCTGTGGCACATTCAAGTACAGGCTGGTTTTGGTCTGGCGTATTCTTTTATGATCCTTGAAGAGGAAGTGGAATCTAATTTTTAAAGTGAGATTTCCTTAGCAAAAAAGAAAAACTCCCGTTAAGCTTATTTTGGTAGATACCACAGTCTGCAGAGCTGCCCCACTTTCTTGGTGGCAGCTTCTCCCCACACACTGTCCCTGCTGTGCTCCCTGGAGCCTGTGGACCGAAGTGCCCTCCAGCACACTCAGCTGTGAGTGGTAAGAAGCCTGTTAGATTTAGCTGAAAATGTCCTCTGTCACTCTTTTAAACAAACTAGACTTTCAGTGAAGTTAAACTTTCTGAGAAAAGTCCTCATTTCTTTGTCCTTTACTTCCCTCCACACCCTTAAGTGGATGATTGAGAATAACTTTTTATTTAGAAATATTGAAAGGTTGTCTTATGGGAATTTTGTTTCCCAGATGGACTGTCTGTTCCCTCATACACCACAAACAGCTGTCTTCTCATCCTGGAGAATATTTTGTAGAGTGTGATGGGGATATAATATGACAACGGTATGTGGCTTCTGGAGAAACCTGGAGTATAGGAACATTCCTCCAAGCAAGTTCAATGGTAATACTTCAGTAGTGATATTTAAGTTTTCACTTTCTTTCTTTTCCACAATAAGCTTCAGCTGCATTTTTGCATTTTTCTGCTATGGCAGAGGAACAATATTATTTCTTCAAGGGTACATGGGTTATACTGTGAACACTGTTACTGAGGCTAATCATAGAGCTCAACAGGAAGATATTCTTTGGCTCCACAATTACATTTCACTTAGTTACATATGATGGTCTAGTCTTTCTGTAAAGGCAGGGCCAAGCCATGGCCAACACTGGACTAAATGACTCTTAAGATGATGATTGGCAGAGGACAGAATGACCTGCCATCTCTCAATACCCTCCTCCTGCTCTACTTAAAAAGCACAGCAACCCTTGTCAGGATAGTCAGTGAAATTTAAAGAGCTGAAAATGTTCTTCTGGAGAGTAACAGTGCAAGGATAGGGCAAGGTCCTCCAAAGAGTGGCTGAATTATTTTAGGATGTGCATCTATGTTTTCTGCAAGGGCAAGGCAACACTGATCAACCTCTGCAGGATAAAGAGAATAGCACAAACAAAAAGTAAGTGGCAGCATGTCAGGGTATTCGACAACTTCGTTTTCTGAGAAATTTCACCATAGTGGACAATGATTTCTCTGAAGAAGTTGTAAAGAGAATATGTCTGGTGCATGAAGCTCTGCTGTTTTGAAGTGAATAGGGAGAGACAAGGGAATCTCCTGAGATTCAACAGAAGAGTTGCTTCAGAAATGCTTGATCTTGATCCTGCAGCAAAGACAGCACCAGCCCACAAAATGTGCTGATCCTTGGAATGAAATGCCATAGTTACCTGATGAAGCACTTCAGAAAACGAGATGGTTGGAAAAAAGATTAGTGTAAATGAGGTGCTGAGAAAGAGTGAGGGAGCTCCAGTTATTTGGACACATCCAGAGTGCTTGCTGAAAGCCTTTGCCTTTGGTGGGGCAGAGGAAGGCTGTCCAGAAGGCAGACTGCTCAGGGTATGGCCAGACAACACAGCTCAGTGGTGCAGCAGGGACTGAGGGGCGTTTTCCACTGCCCTGTGATCTGTAGCACAAGGAGCTAGCACCTACTGCTGCCAGGTTATAGAACTGAGGGGGGGAGTAACTGCAACAAAACCCTAATGAAAGGTACAGTCTAGGATCCCTTTATCTCTCTGATCTCTTCCTGTGGCACAACATACTGTGTCCTAGTTCCGTAGCAAGACATCGAGCAGGTTTTGGTGGCATGTCACACCCAACTCTGGAGACTCTCCTGCCTGGTGCTGCTAGCCCAGCATTGCCCACAGCTGCAGGACATTTGGCAGGGTTTTTGGTCCTTTTTGTTCTGTTTTCTGTCCCTAAAGCCAAACAGCAAAGGGTCAGCGCTGCTCTTGTAGGATCGGAAAATATTCCTGTGGAGGAGCTTGTTGCAGGCTCTGATGCACACTCAGAAAGAGCACAAATCCAGCTCAGGTCACCAGGGTAAATCTTCTGTAACCCCAGTGTGATGTGGTGAAAAAGATACCACCATTTGGCCAGCAAATCCATAGAAGGAAATATTTCAGTCAATCAGCTCCTTTCACTTATTCCTCTTCCCTGTTTCACTTCTATATTTCCTGCTCCTCTTTATTTTCTGCCACCTCCTCTCAGACCTGACTGCTTTCACTATAAGGTTGAAGGGCAATGCTGAGTGAGTACATTAATCTCATACATTTTCATGAATATCCACTACAGCTTGGATGCCACAAGATTTTTCTTGCTTTCAGCAGAGTCGAGACCTAATTCTTTATACAGACCCTGTCTCAACCTGGGGTTGTTTTGCAAAAGCCAAGCCTGCCATCTCTCCTTCCCACTCCCTCCCACCACGCTGGCAGCCTTCTGCTTTTTTCCTGTAGAATCTATATATACAATGGTTATCAGGAAAAGCCATTCCCCTTTCTGCCCTCGAAAGGTAATATCACACAAACTCTCAGGCAGAATTTGGAGGGTAGGATCTCTGCTGTTCAATTACCATGGAGCTTATCTCTTTCATGTGTGACTAGGTATTGTATTTTTTTGCCCATCAAGACTGAAGTTTAAAAGGACAGAAAAATTTCTAGTGCTTGAGATGGAAGAAAATGTCTGGTGTTGAAATGAATGGAGTTTATGGACTACTGAGAAATAGGACTATTTCTGAGGGAATATATGCTTCTCTTATTTTGTAGTCTCTGTTGCATTGTTGGTTAGCAGATCCAGATAACAAAAAGTTCAAAAGCACACAGCAAACCTTATATCTGTTATTTTCTACACATGAAACCATCTTTTGCTTTCATAGAGTCCGTTTTACCCACGGCAGCAGAAATAAACTCTGAATGCAGGGCAGCAGAAGTAAGGCCAGAGAGAGCTGGCAATAAGTCTAAGGTATTCTTTATTTGAATTACAAAAATGCCAGTGAACTTTACTTATGGGTTAGCATTCCACTTTGCTGGCTGCTCTGCAGAAATCAAGCAAAAAGGCAAACCCACCCAAAAGGGATTTTGCTTCGAGCCAGTGTTCCCGCACTGGCTTTGCTCAGGTACCACTGCTGCAGGAGGACTCGTGATTACCAGAGGCAGCAGCTCTCCCTGCCAGCTCCAGCTGTGCACCGGGTCTCCTCGGAGGAGACCAAGGGCTCAAGTCTTCCTTGATAAACAGAAAACAAACCAGGGGTGCTGGCACGCTCCCTGCTGTGGGAGCTTGCATGCTTCTTGCTGGTGAAACCCCCATCTAAGTGATGGACACCAGCGATGCTTACAGACGTCTCTCCCAGAAGCAGTGATCTCACCCTTTAGCAGCATCTTTCAGATACGCTCTTAAATGGCTGAGAGCAGGAGAGTGTGCCACTGAAGAAAGGGGAAATAGATGGTCTAAGATACATTTATTAATTTTGGGTCAAGATGTGGCATCTTACCATGAAGTTTTATAGCTATAGATAGTAACAGGAGCAGTGACCTTTAATTATAGCAAGATAATGGGCACTGCTGTAATACAGAAACAGCTAAAAATAAAAGCCGCTATAAAAATACCAAGTACCTCAGAATGTGATCACATTTTCCACTAATGGAAACATAGCTCAACTCTCTGCGTTACTGAAAAATGTTTTGTTTTACAGATACTAAGGTTACATTCAGATGCCAAGTTGCTATGGTTTAAGTCAGGGTTTCATGTTAGACTGGTAAATTTAGGGTAACCAGAAAGCGATGTGAGTTTGGTTTAAGATGCAATTATTAAATTTTGGTTAAGTCTGATCTGATTTGCTTCAAATTCAAAGTAAATGAAAGTCCCCAACCTACAATTAAATTTACCACTCAAGAGAAATTCTTAATGAACTTCCTTTAGCAAGTAATCCAGTGGATGGGTGAAAATGATGCCGAGGCCCTGATGTCCATACTGTGTGTGCTTCTGGGGAGTTGGTCCAGATTAATTCAGTCTTGTGGACTGATTGCCCATTAAGGAATTAAGGAACAGAGCATTATTGCAGCTCGTCTGGTGGTTTAATTTCGTCCAAGGGGAATCCAGAGCGTGAACTTTATGGACATCACCCAAAGGAAAGTGGGAATGGGCAGGACAGTTGCTTCAAATGTATACCTCTGACCTGGACTAAGATGCAGATGTGGTTGCCTCCTGGCTACCTAAATGGCCTTAGATAGGTTGGGGCACAATTTTTCATCAGAAGGGCCCACGAGAGCTCCTAATACCTCACTTGGACCCCATTCTGTGAAATGGCTGGTATTTGGGCTCCCATGTGAGCAAGTATTGAAATATCTGGGAGCCCTCAGAGCAGACCATTCGATTCCTTTTCCTGTGGAGAAACTTTCCAAAGTTTCTGATATTTCTTCTGTTGATTGGAAATACTTTGGTTTGCTTTCCAGTTACTCAATTTACCTATCTGTAGCCAACGCTGCTGTTAACATGTGGAACCTAGCTTCATTTTCCCCTCAAATAAAGTTAAACTGGCCTGCTGGAGTTAAACCAGTGACCCAAGATAGGAAAGGACTTCTTACAACACGGAATGTCTCAAAATAATACAGCCTGTAAAAGCCAGTTCTCGTCTTAGAAATGCTCTTTTCACTTTTACAGAAATGTGAGCATCTAAGTTTTTGTTATGTGATAGAGGCAAGGAAAAACTCCCTCTTCCCGGGTTCTGTTGAAAAACTTCCTGCACCTATTCAGATAAAGTGATCTGTGAACTGTCTTGAAATGAACCAGCAATTGCAAACTGTGAATAGCAGCTCTATTAATATGCGAGTCAGGACAACCATTACAGCACAAATTATAGAGCAGGCTGAAAAAAGTCTGAAGAGCCAACTTCTGAGCGCTGAGAAGCAATCAAACCCCCACCTCTGCCCCGGCACATATCCTTCCACAATAGGATCTTCCCCATATCTGTTGACAAACTTTGGCTAGTGTTTCTGCTTGCTAAAAGGTTTTCTGCCAATACAGCAACATATTGCAGATAAAACCTAATGAGCTGAGTTTAACAAAAAAATGCCATGTGGCTTCCTTACAGTGATGCCCATCTGTCAGCTTAGTGAAGCAGCAGTGTGCTGCAGCTGTACTCCTTTGCTTTTTATCAAATCAAAATAAAGCTGTGCACCCCAGAGTCAGGTATGATAAACAGGCCAGCAAATTGCCTTACATGGGTATCACAGAGCTCCTTATCTGTCTCACTTTTCAGAGCAGCATAACCAGATGGCTCCTAACGGTGGGTGAAATTTTCTCTGTTATGTTTTTGGCATTGAGCTAGAGGGACGTAGTCCAGAAGTCCACCAACAAAACAACAGATATTTAAATTGGACTGGGACTGAGATTACAGCCTGCAAACAGAACTTTTGAAATTGAAGCAGATTTCATTAATAGCAAAGGAAATGCCTATTTAGAGTGGGTCTGGTGGAACAAAAAGGACACAAAACAATAAAAAAAGAGTCTTTGTGAGCAGCCTCACAGAACAATGAGGAGGTTGGCCTTCCTCCAACCTCCTGTCCGGCTGCTGCAAAGCAACTGGCCTTTCCACACTTCCTTGATTTATCACAGGGGCAGTGGGAATGGGGAAGACTTCCCTGGCCACTGGATGGTGGTTGGAGGCATCATCTCCTGCCGGTCTTCTCAGTGGCCGTGGGTGCAGAAGAGAATAGCATTTCTGCTGCAATTGGAAGTAGAGCCATTAACGGGGCCTGAGGATATGGAGCATCTGTCCATGATAGAAATCCCTGCTGAGAGCAGGATGTCAGAGGCTAAAGTCTTCAAATTCTCCTGGCTTGTCTTCTTCCTGGCTCATTTTTCACACCAATCTGAAGTTTAAAATGTAAAGGGAGTTTGCTCTTCCTTTAACCGGCTACTAAAAAAATGTTGATGCTTTTGTCTTATCAGTGGCTTTGGCAACAATTCCAGATTTGGGGAACAATCAAAAAAGCTGAGATTCAGGGCAGAGGCAGTTCTTGCTTCGTTCATTGGGAACAGAGACTTTGTTAACATGTGTGCCATGGTCTTTCTTATAAGTGGGTTTTAAGATCTGTTCATTCTGGATCTCAAAGCTGAATGTGAAATTCATCATTTGCTGCCAAGGTGTATGCAACCCCCTTCTATTACTGGGAACATGCAGCAGATTTGCATGAGGCTTTGATGTCACCAAGAGAAACATATGAAGTAGAGAAGATTGAAATTGTTTGAAAACATGTCTGCGGATGAACTTTTCCAGCATGTTACACTTCCACAAATTTAGGCTTATCTGAACATTTATGTTGTAAGCACGTGTGTGCTGATGTCTGTTTTGTGGGCACAGTTGAACTAACATTTCAAAGGCTGAAACCTGGAGCTTCTGAGTTGTGTGTGCTCAAGCAAGACAAAAAATAAAAATGTCATATACAGAAAGCTGACTGAACAGAGGCAGAATCAACAAATTGTGTCCCCAGGTCATAAAAAATTATCTGAATCTACCATACTTCTGAACATCAAGTAGGAACCTCATTTTAGGCACGAATATCTGGAAAAGCTGTCCTCTCTTCCCCCAATGCAAGCTCTATGTGCCTCATGAAAATATGGTTCTGCTGAAGATGAACAAAGCAATATTAAATAATCTGTAGACATGTTGAAGATTGGTACTGAGACAAAAAAACCAAACACATCTAATTCTTGTACGTAAGATGTTCCAGGATTGCCAGTACTGTGAATTGTGGTAATTTCTTACTGTGTGGATGAGATGGTGAAGGGTGTATCCACATCATATAACTGAGGTAGAACAAGCACATGATCAATCAGAATCAGGCAGCCCGAATTTTCACTCTTCCTCTTCATTGGGTTCTGGCTGCATCCTGTGGACATAACAAAATGAGAGGGCACTTGTCTTGAAAAGGATGTCAGAACTAACATGGAAAGGAATGAGTTATAGACAAATAGAGTCTTCTTATTTTGCAAGTAATGCCAAATGCCATGTTAAACTCATTTTGCTTGAGCTGAGCAAGACCGTATAGTGGTGGCCAAAGTTTGCTGGGAAGTATTCTGCAAAATATATACTCTGCGACCTGTTTGCTCACTGCATGTGCTGTCACCTGATTTTCAGAATCAAGCCCTCGACTTAGGTCAGGAGTCTGAGGCAGCTCCCTGTGGCCAGATTAATTTTATTGCTTTCTGGTCATTGCTTCAAATTCTGTCACGTTTGTTGTATTCCTAAGGTCGCATCTTTTTAACTCTCACCTCCAAGCAGTAAGCTGTATGGAAATCCTCCCTAAACAGAATGAAGGACATTGTGGAAATCCAGCCCTTCTCCAAACACTGCAGTTTGCCTAAAAGTGTGTTGAACAGTTTGACTTTCTTCCTGGTATTTTATCATTACTCCAATTTCTTCCCTTTACCCAAGTCATAGATGAGAGTAAGACTGAAATAGATGGCTAAATTAGATATAGCGCTGGGGCTGGAGCACGAAACGGAACGTCCAGGTCTCCAGTCATAAAAGAAGAAAGAAATTACTTCAGAGAGGATTAAGAACTCTTTTGCTATAGAAGTTGTACATGATGTCAAAGAGGGGAGAGTACTGAACAGCATGCTAGCAGAAGGGAAATCCTGGGATGCTGACCCAGAAAATTAACACGCTGCTCAGTGGTTAGCTCAAAATGGAAGAGGAGTTTCATGGCTCTTTTTCCCGAGCTGGTGACAACTGTGACAAAGCTACACAGTGGAGTTACAACTCCAGCTTCATCCTGACTGTGTGTGTGCCTGTGGGCAAGGAAAAGTCATGTCTTTTGTGCAGCTACAGTGCTGCTCTGGATGAAGTGAGGTACAGCTGAGCTGTACTAAAGCAAGAAATGCAGCCAGTCTCCCCCGACCCTGTAAATCTCTGCTCAGACTTCCAGGATTGATTTTCTCATGCCAGCTCTGTACCTCCTAATGTTAGGAGATATGGGAAAATTACTCCTGGAAGCATATATGAAACCCTCAAATGGAGGGAGTGTGTCTGGACACTGTCCCAGAGCCGTTAGGGAGGCAGAGGGCTGTAGACTTACTATGGACAATCTGTGTGGCAGCCTCAGGATCTGCATCTCTTGTTGATCTATGTGTGCAGCTCCAAGACCTGGCTAACAGCTCCCTACTTTCCAAAGCCAAAAATAAGAGCTGGGCTGCACCCAAATGAAGGGCTACTGCCAGGGCAAAGGGAGACACCAGCAAAGGAGGGCAGAGCTGGGCTTCAGAGCTGGTGGTTGGAGGCACAGGGGCTGTGTATGTTGATGCTACATCTCCATCCCCTGAGCATCCCCTCATTTGCCTCAGTGGCAGGCACACTGCCTTCAGGACTCTGGCACAGGATGTGGGACCACTGCAGCTCTGCAAAAACTTGCTGTTAGGCAGGGTGCTTTGTCTCCTGGAATCATGAGGTTTGTGTGAGTAGAAAATACACAAACCAGTGGTAGCACTGCTTATGCTGGGAGCTTTGTGGCTGGGAGGGTAGTGGCGTGATGGGAGCAGGAAGTGCTTGGGATTGCTGGGTCAGCTCTGCTGGAGGGGATCTTCCACTGCTAGTGAAAAACTATTGGAAATAATTTCCCTTGCAAGCAAAGCAAGTCTTGTGTTTTGAAGAGGTGAGAGGGACTCGGTCACCTTGTTTGGTCAAATAGAGAGTGTGGGCTGAAAGAAAATTGGACATTGAGAGTAGGACTGTTCATCTCTATCATCTATTTATTAAACTAGCATCATAATAGTGATGATTAGCAAAATGTTTCACTGAAATACATCCAAGACCTTTGTCTGTACAGAAACCACTGTAGTAAAAAGCTGCTTATGCTGAACGGATAGTAAAATCATCGTAAAGCCTGTTGAACAATTTAACCCACTCACCCACTAGCTTCTAGAAAACCATTCCCATTCAGTGCTCACCCTGTGTGGAGAAAAGGGGATGCTGGACACCAGTTTAATTTCAATTTGAATGTCTCCAGATTTACACAAAGCCATTTGCTCACTGAGTTTTGTGCCTGTTATTAGGAATAACTTACTGGGACAGAATGTGTTTTGCATTTAGTGACCCTGTGCATTAGAAACGGGTGAAGAATTGATTTTTTTTGGTTTGCTGACTGAATGTGTGAGGAAACTTCCTGTGGACTGAACCCTCAACTTTTTTCATCTTCCCACAGAGCTGTAAAATAAGAAAGCTAAAAAGGATTGCATTGGCCCAAGCATTTCTTTGACTCAGAACAGAGTATGTGCTTCTGAAAATGTGAAAATGAATGGCCTAACATGCTTTTACTTGAAAAAATCCAGCATGAATTCCAGTGAAGAACTGGAATTTGTGAACTGCTTTAGTTAACCCAGTCTGAACTGTGTTTTGGTAGAAACAGTTTCTTTCTCATTCTCATTCCCAACAAGTGTAGACAATTCTGCTAGGTGCCCTGGCAGGCCAAGCGTGGATGACTATTATGCCTACTGGAGTCTGAACTGGAGTTGGTTTTGACTGTGCTAGGTGCTGTGTCACCACCACCCTGCTAAGTTGTGGTCATCTTCATGTTATTTCATTATTACGGTGTGAACACCTGCAGATCCATCTTGCTGATCCTACTTGTTCTGTCATTCCTAGAGCAGCAAAGACTCTTCCACAAGGTGTCTCAGCTCCTAGTTTTTGGAAAGAGTAATGTCTGATCCCCAACGCTGGTAGGTCACCAGTAGAGCTGGCTCATCATGGAATGGGGAGAACCTGTGCCTGAGCAGTGCCTTGTTTAGCTGGGCTCACAGAGCACGGGCATCCCCCTGTCCTCAGTCGGGAAGAAAGCTGTCACTTCACTCCTGAACCTCTCGTGTTGGTGCAAACCAGCAGTACCTTCAAATTAAACAGCAGACTAAGGTACACTGCAATAAAGAGACCATTAACTGCTCTTACTTGTCTTTAGTGGTTTACATAATTTTTACGAAGGAGCGGTAGTGCCAGCAACAGCAAAACATCTTGCTGGAATTTTCAGCAGCAAAAGTTTTGACAGCAATAGAAATGAAACCCAAAATACTGGGGTTTTTTTGCAGATTGTTTCTAAGTTTTTATTTGAGAAAAAAATGCAGAAAAAAAAGAAATTTGTATTCCAGCAACTAAAACCTAAGGTTTTGTGATTTTAAATTAAAAAAAACCCCAATTTTGCGTTTTTCAGTGCAACTTCAAAAATCCTCAAACTTCTCTAGATGCAGAAAGGAAAACGATTTGACTTATTCAGAAGAATTTCTCTGAAACCAAGTAACATCACCATAGATACTTAAAGGCACTGTGGTCAGAGCCCCTATCTTCTCGTGGGTTTGTACTCATGAATTTAATCACATGGCTTTTATTCGTTTTCAGCTTAGAAACGGTGATACAACTGTACATGAAGCTTTTGTGCTTGCTCTCAGTTGGGCTGGAACACTTTATAACATTTTTCTGGTCTACTCTCCAGTCCTGTACCAAGAAAATAAACTCTTTGATGTTTTCAGCAGAAAGCCTAATAATTCCTATAATGATGCTTTGTTGTTACCTTTTTGCTTGTTGCCTGTGAAGATGTTTTCCCTTGTTTGAGTTCAAGATGTTCTCTCTGAAAGGCCGTTATGTGATACATTTGAGGATATTTTCCATAAAAGACTTCAGAAACTTTGAATCTTTGTTATTGAAAGAGGTGTTACAAACAAGAGTCTTGCAAGCCAAGAAAGATAAACTTGAAAGTTTCACAGAAATGAAACTGCTCTATTTTAAGAGCTCTCTCCCTCTTTTAACTGTTCTTGTGTACTGTCCATTCTGTTAGTCTCGGGAAGAGGGGTGTGGTTAATCGGAGAGAAGGGAGAAGCATGAATAAAGAATGATTTTCTATCATGTGAGAGCAAATCACTGAAATGAGGAAGCCGTGCTTGTTTCAGAGCCTGGCTGGCTCCAGCCCGTGCACCATCCAGCTCCTGAACCTTGACCCTTCTTCCACGGAATCAAATGACCCTAAAAGTAGCTCTTGCTTGCTTAGATGCAAGAAATGAATTCTTCATCTCGCCTCTGCAGAGCAGAGGAAGTGTAACTTCCCACATCTATTTACAAGGACTGTCTGGTGAGTTCTACATGTTATTCCAGTAACAGTAAATTTGCCTTCTTGGCTTTCCTCTTCCCCAAAGCTGGTTCCCCAGCTGTGTTTGCTTAGCCCCATTAATTCAGACCTAACACAAAAGTGGCCATTGTATGAGATTATTAATGCTGTTCCATTTGCGTGTGGCATTGAGAATCTTCTTTCATTTTAAACTCATGGGTCCCTCTTTATTTATTATGCAGAAAACAGCAAAATTCAGCTGTGGGCTATTCCCTACCTTTGCCCCATCCCTTCATAATTGTTTAAGTCTGTATGACTCTTCCTGCTGCTCTGAATGCGTTCTCCTGTGTTTGCGCTCCCTTTTGTTGGTGTTGGAGCATGAAGGAACACAATGAAACACTAAATAATATGAAGTCAAGGAGTCAGTCAATGGAATTGATAAGAGGTAAACAGAGAAAATGAGTATAAACCAGCTGCAAAATGAACAGAGGCTGGAAAGTGTCAGAGAGGTTTTAGGCATTAGGGCAGTATGGTCTTGCAACAGATGCCATAGACTTAATTAATTTAAGCAGAGAATTTGATCAATTTATGTGCAATTTTACATGGAAGGGCTATTTGCGATAACAGGAGAGAGTCTTAGAAATGTAGAAAGTCTCCTCCATCACTAGTGTGTTGCTCTTACAGGCAGAGACACACGCAGTAGATGTTGCCACGTACAGTTTTTTTTGTATGGAGGTGTCCTGGTTTGAGCTAAACAGAACCAATATCTAGTTTCCTTTCTGACTTGTTCTCACTTGCTAATTTTTCATTGCCTGAATGGAAACATCTACTTCCATGCTGTGGGAGAAGTGGATCAGCAGGATAGGGGGACATGTCCCTCTGTGGTTACATGTTTGGGGCGGGGGGAGGTGACTGCCTGGCAGCACGGTCTGTGGAGTTGCTCGAGGTACCAAGGGGCTCCTATTCTGGTGGCATCTGCCAGAAAAGACTGGCTAGTCTGGAAAAAAGTCTTTGAAACAGGAGGCTGAGTGGGCAGTCAGAGTACATCTTACAGGTTTAGGATCTGTGCTGAAAAATAGACGAGGCTGCTAATGAAAATAAGCTACTCCCCACAGGTTGGTCTTTGCAAGCAAACATCCACGCTACAAGTGATTTTTTAACAGCACGTGCTGTCTAGGAGAGTGCAGAGCAGCTTAATTCTCTAAAGGGAATGAAGAACAGGATCGAGCACAGGAGATTTATCATTTAAGTTAGATGTAAAGCATCATAAGTGAAAAGGTAATAAATGCTGAGGAGTTAGTGAATTCTGCGTAAACGGTCTCAGCTGCCTGAGGTACATCAAATAAAGGCTTGATAGCACTTGGTCCTTCTGAATAGCTCCTCTGGCTGTTGGGAGAGCTGAGCCAATTCCTTACTTTTGCTTCCCCCCTTACGGGATCCTTGCTTATGTTCTTGTCCCTTGAGCTTGTACCGGTTGTGGCATAGGAACTTCACTTGGTTTTCTTCCCCAGATGTGATATCTGCCTGCTCAGTGCATTGAATCAGCTTGAAGGAGGTTAGGAGTCAGCACCAAGAAAGGGGGCAGGAATGTACAGACCTAGACTAAGAGGAAGGGGTGGGATGGCAGAGCAGGGCTGCCTGGTTTTGCAGGCAGCCAACTGCTAGATCAGCTCAGTCTGTCTTGTTGCTTTGACCATGTCCGCAGTCTGTCTGCAATAATTGCACCTCAGGTTAGTGGGGAGCATGCTAGGGAGGGAGCGGGACTGCTGCTGAGCCGGCATGGGATGCCAGATGTCCCCAGCACTGACAAGCCGTACCTTTTGTTATGAGTGCTAAAAGCACTTCAGCTGAAAAAGAAAAAGAAACTAGTGAAGCAAGACAAAGATGTAATCCATTGTGAAAGAAAAACCCTGCCATCCCATAGAAAACATGTCGCATGACATTCTCTGGCAGAGACTTCAGGTTGCCTAATTTAATCAAATATTCATGTTGTGGTTTTCCCTCATCCTACTGTGACTGCAGCTGACATTGATCACTGAAAGCCTTCGACAGAGATAATTGTCCTTGTTGAGTCTTCTATTTCAACGCTCCCCCTTTAGCGGCATCTTTTCACACCTTTATAGATCTGCACATTTACCCCTAGTACTTGATTTCAGGAACCTTTGGCTTCTGAAGTTCTGGTGTCTCACATGAAGTCTGTGCATGGACATGTTGCTCTGAACACAGAGAACTTCCTCAAGGAGCCAGCATGCAGCCTCCTTTCACAATTTTAATATGACACGTATTAACATGTCATGGCACCTTTTGTACTTCTGACAAGTGGGGCACTTTTTAAGAGCTAAAAAAAGGCATTCATGAAATCCTGCATCATATTGTTGGCTCTTCACTATCTCGTCAGTATTGTTCTCCCTCGTTATGCAGAATCAAATTGTGTGCCTGCAGAATTTGATAAACTGTAGCACTTCACACATCTGCAACAGGCTAACTTGATTACAATAGTTTAATTCTGCTTGATATCAATCAGCTCTGTACACAGTAAGATTAATTATTGCTGTCACTTTGTCAGCTCTGTAATAAGAAAACATAGATTCTGAATGACAGATGCAAATTTGTTGGGAATGAGAGGAATGAGTTTGCCTCCCCTGCTAGCCAGGGAGGGAGAAAACCTGCAAAAGGTGAGCTGACCTGGAAAGAGATGTGCAGGCTGGAGCTGGGATTATCACCTGCTCCGTGCTGCAGATGGGTGCTCGTTCCATCTGAACCAATTCCTCTCTTTAGTCAGCACACCAGGGACTCTCACAATTACATTTGCCCAGGCAGACTAATTTTATTTGCAGGTATGAGGTGGTTGAGTATGGAAACTAGCTGCTGCCAAATGTTTGCCTTAAGGAAATTGTGCATTTGCCTCATTTATACTGTACCTCTTCATAGTGATTTCCCCTGATTCAGAGTGGGTGTAAATGTCACCAGATCAGAACAGCAATGATTCCCACCTGCTCTGTGCTGCTATAAACGACTATGCAGGAAACTTGGACTGAAAAGCTGCCTGCTGTTGCAGAGGTGACAGACATAGCTGTTATTTTTGCTTTGTTATTGTGCCCTGGCATTCTAGTGCAAAGCTATGTTGAGTTGCAGATTAGTATTTAACTCTACTCATTGTTTACTGGTATGAGGTACTTCAGTTATCTTACTTCAAGGGGGTGAGCTAGAACTTCCACAAGCTGCTCCAACCAGCACAGGGTGTGAAAGACTGTGAAGCAGGGAGTAATGGTGACACCTTTATTCTTCCAGCTCCATCCTTAGAGTAAGGAATGGGGTAGAGCTTGCAGCATGGAAGAAAAGTGAGTGTATTTGGTAAAACAAGCCTTTAGGTAGTGCAACTGGGAAAGGAAGAGGCTGTTATTTCATGACACATAGTGTGGTTTTCTAACGAGATCTTGTCTTTCTGGATTTGTGCCTTCTCATGTGGTGGATGTGTTGCACCTGCATGAAGTGGTTCAAGATTCTCTCATTGTGAGTCAGGGAGGATTTCTGCTCTGTTGCTGTTTTGCTTCCTAATTTCCAGGCTACAGGTTTTGCTATTTATTTCTTAAAAATCTGTAAATACACAGATAGAGCAGCCCTCTGGGGATCCAAACCTTGCATGTTTTTATATCGAAACACGATGGGACCACCCTGTTCACCTTGACAGGTTGCCGAGGTGCCTCTCCATCCCCCTGTGCTAGGCTAACCCCGGCATTTTCTTGGAAGCTGATCCAGCTTTACATTAGAGATATCTGTGCTGTGGACATGTTTCCAGGCTGCTTGGGCTGACTAGGTGGGACTCTGAAGAGAGACAGGCTTGAGAAATGTTGTGTGATGAGTGGAGTTGAACTGAGATCCACGCTTCTCTCCTTCTGCTGGAAGTCCTCTAGATCTTGAGTTAGAGAATTGAATGAAGCACAGCTAGAATTTTCACCCCTGAATTTGGATCAGCCATAGGAGAAAGGCTATCAACTGCCTGGAGCTTTATGCAGGTTGCAGTAATGCTCACCTTCCCCTCCAAATAAGCAGCTATGGACTGTATGGACTGTAAGCTGTAGAGGCACCTACCAAGGAAGTCAAAAGTCTACTCTGTCCTGCGTGCAGACTCCACACTCCTAGGGCTTGTCTGCACAAAGCCAGCAGCAGGACTGAGCTGTCAGTTTGTCCTCAGACAGAATTCTCACCCATCACCAGGAAGACTCACCTGGATAAGCCTTCTGCACCTGGCCAGCATCTGCATCTTGCTCATGTAGTCCTCGCTACACTTAGAAATGCTGTGCTTGCCAGGTACAGCCTTTGAAATCAGCTGGCGTGGTTAGCTTTCAAAGCATTGCCTTGTGTGATTAAGGTGATGAACCATTGTGTTGGGTAATGACTTTGCGTCCTAAGCACCTGCTTGGGTGCTTGTGGCCAAAATATGCCATGAGATGGGGTTTTCTAATAGAGAAGGGGATGAGGTGGAGGGAGGAGATCCAACCTTTCCCTCAAGCAACAGATGTGGCACAGGGTGGGTCTGACCTTCTCCTCAGGGGGATGCTCAGCTTGCTGTGCCTTCCCTGTGTATAACTACTTCATTCAGATCAAAATAGCTCTCCTTCTCCTTTTTCAAAAAGCTGAGTTACAAGTTCCCACTGCCATCACTGGCTAATTAACTATATGGCCTTATTTATTTCCTATAAAAACAGTAAAATAAGACAGTAAATGTGTTCTGGGAAGAGATACAGTTTAAATGCTTCTTTGGGGTGTTCTTTTGGTTATTTACAAATAGAATCGATATCTAAAATTACACAGGAATTTTCAGATTAAACATTTCTGTATGGGGGAAAGTGTTCATAGGCTAGGTTTAGGCAACTAACTTATATCTCCCTGTTGGATATATAGGGAGCTGAAGAGCTGTGAAAGGTCCCCTTGAGGAACTGAAGTCACCTTTGCTGACTGTCAAAGGAATCTTGAAATCTAGTGTGGCTGCCCAAGGTCTTAGAGCACCCTCAAACTTGTAATTTGTAAGAAGAATTTCCACTTCAAAGCAATCCATGGACCCACAACTGAAATCTATGAATAAAAGCTTATTACTCGATCAGGCTGCAGATAACTAAGAGCTGAGGATACACAAGCTGTGCTCTCTTTCACGGACCCATGGAGTGAAATTGAGTCTCCATTTTCCTCCAGTGTAATAAGCCCTTTTTTCACAAGTCACACCCCTGTTACATCAATAAAGAATGAAAGATCCTGTTTTATCCTGAAGAAAAAGGATGCTGCAGTCTTCCCGTTCTAACGGCGCTGGCAAGAGAAATGATGCGTCGTGCATAATTCCTATTTCATTTCCTTAATACACACTGCATACATCACTGTGGTGGCAGTGGGTCATTACGGACTATCCAAGAGCTGCATAAAATATATCACATACAGGAGAGGATGGTGTTATAAGGACTTTAATGTCATATGATGATCCCCTGGCATTGTTTGTCAGACTCCTGTTTTGAATTGGTTTGATGTTAAAGCCTGCTGCTGCTGATTACATCTGCCACACCGCGTAATTCACACTGTCCTTCTCCTCAGCATTTGCTCCTTGATGTCATGCGTTTAGGGAAAGTGAATGATGATAAGCTACAGGAATGTATTTAACCTTAACTGTTATTAAATGATTGCTCTTCTCACTGTTTCAGCTGTCAGTGGTCAAATAGATACTTGATAACGACTTCTGCTTCTAAAGGATGTGTTGAAACTCCTGAAATCCATCAGAGGCAGTTATTCATGCAGTCATAGTGATATTTTTATGGCAGTGAAAAAAGACAGCTAGGGTAGGAGGGAGTAAGCACTTAGAACTTGCTCAGTAGAACAGGATCAACTCACTAAACCCCTCGCATTCCTCCCCAAGTGCTGCCTATAGGCTGCGAACCCCAGAGCTGCAGACGGGGTTTTAGCCCCTGCCTTCACCTGGAGCAGGACAGGCTGCCTGCTCATAAGACCGGTGCCAGCTAAGGCAACCAGTTCAACGGGCTGAGGTCAGCACAAGCAATTCCTTACATTTCTAAGGCTTTTTTTTTCCCCCCCTTCTTGTACCTATGAAGTTGTTGAACCGTGCCCTTGGGGCACAGGGACTGGATCAGTAACGTTGCTTTGATGCATCCCCTTTGAAGATGAATCGTCTTGTCTTGGGGACAGGACTTGAACTGGCAGCACTGCTCTGCTTCCAGAAACCTGGTTATTAGATATGCTGAAGGTATTTCTCAAATGTTTAATCTAATTTAGCATTAGATAGGCTGTGAAGAGGTGGCATTGGTGACTGATACAATCCCGTTTGTCTGCAAGCACCAAAGAAGGTTGTGCTTCTCTGGAGGTAGCTGGGACAAGAAAGCAGGAGATGGCACTTCTGCTCACCGCTGATAGTCCTTTCCAGTTGAGACCCTCACCACAAGGCTGCTGATGAAAACCAGCATCTAACAAGCCAGCAGCTCCCAAAAACCATTTGCACATTTTTCTGTGCTTTCATGGTTAGGTGGCAGCAATGTTCTTCTGGTAGTGGTGTTTATTAAAAAAAATATGTTTTGTTTTTAATTTTTTTTTTACAAATATGTGGAATGAATTAGTACAACCTTCCATTTTCCTTTGCTAAAACGGACAGTAACTGCCTTTGTGATGGGGCTGTCTATCAAATGTAAACCCAATAGAGACTTCTCATCTTATTTCTCCAAAGCTACAGAAGACTCATTTTCACTTCTTATTTAGGTTGAACTTGAATAGGTGACCTGTCTGAATGGGAAGGACTTTTCCAGTTGCTTTAGTTATTCACCTTATAGTGATTTTGATCTTGCTTTTTTGGATGCATTTCTACTCCTAATCTATTGTTGATCACACTTTACTCAGTGTTTTTCTCAGGCACCTTGCCTTTACTGAGAAGCACCTCGATACAAATCAGCCATTGTTGTATTAGGGAGATGTTCAAAGTGATGCCTGATAATGCAGGGCAAGCTAATAGCTTGAAACCAGAATCACTTAGTGTAGGTGTGTCTTTTTTTTTTTTTCTTTTTTTCCTTTCCTGCTCAGAAAAACACAGAAAGTGTATTCTCAATAGTCAAGAATACAGGAAGGGGAGGAGGCGTTTATCACAACAGCTTGAGTTCTGTAAAGGGACCATTTGAAAAGGACAGAGGATAAAAAGCCAGGAATCAATATTTCTATGTGCCTTTTGCTGCTGTTTATTTGAATCCATTTGTTTTGCTGACATATTTCCCATGTGGCTGGAAATGCTATTTCCTTTGATAACATCAGCAATTGATGTGTTGCAGTTGCAGTACACCAAGGTGCATCCTAGGCAAAGGGATGTCACTCTGTCTCTGTAGCTCTGCTTTTAAAAAAACGCCGTAAGTGCTCGTCCACTTTTATCTCCCAGCTCTGCACCCCTGGGTGACAGGCACCGGGTTCTGCCGCAGGGTGATGCCGCCCTTGCAGGGAATGAACTGACAGACAGCGAACAAATTGCTGTTGACCAAGGGCACACCGTTATTTTTGTTGCACGAGAGCTCTGGGATTTCACGTGATAGGAAGCCTCTCGGAATGAACACCATCTAGGTGTAGCAGGTCCGTGGCTGGTACACCAGATAGTGACGGGGAGCTGACAAGACCAGTAGAAGGAACTCATAAGTTTCTAAATCTAGAAAGGGCCCCTGCATCATAAGCCAGAACTCATCATTGATTTACGGGGTGATGGTGCTTGTAACAGAGAGTCCGCTACTTCCTTCGCTGGCCAGGTCTCCTAATTACTTACCTTTGCTATTGAAAAATGTATCCTTCAATCCTTTAATATATCCTTTAATATATCTCTCCATTTGTTGATTGCAGTGGTGTAACAACTGGCCTATATTTAGTCCAATATTATTTAAATCTACACACTTAGAGTGCAGAAAACTATAAAAGATTAAATATTTCACTAGGAACTGATTCAGCCACACTTGGAATAATGGAGAATTATTTTTTAAATATTATACATGCATAGATATATGTACATACCAGCTTTAGGTTGGCATTTTAGCAAAACCACATCCTATGAGAATATGAAATATAGGTGTTGTTAAGATGCAAATTAGAGTTTGATGTGTTGTGTAAAATTAAGAGGAGAAAACTTGTATTTATCTGTCTTCTTTTCAGTCCATATTCTGAGAAGATGGCATTTCTGCTAGAAAATCCTCAATTCACACAGCAGTAATTTTACTGAATGACATACTGCTTTGTGTAAAAAATGCATTTTGGTCCCTCTCATTAATACTGGTATATGGAAAAAGCAATAATAATCTCTTTCAAGATTCAACAAGTAAAGAGCAGCTTTGCAATGAATTACAGAACTATTTGTGTTTTGGGGGAAGCAGAGAGAAGAGTGGAGTGGCAATAGAAAACATTTCCTGTGTTTTGCCTGCTTTCAGTGACCTAGAAAAACATTTTTTTAGCCTCTCCATAGTTACCAGAATATCCATTTATTTATTTTATTTTTTTTTTTTGTTCTCAAAGCCTGGCACCCGCAGGAGGTGATTTCTGTGCTCTTTGAGCATTGGATCAGCAAATGGAGAAGAGCACATTCTTTCTTTGTAAAAATGTGCAGTCGCCTCTATTTTCTCCTATTCAGGAGCTGCTCAGAAGAACATACCTTTCAAACGTAATTCTTGCTATTCAGAAGGTGATGCTGAACAAAGCTGAGGCTGGATACTAACCTCTTAAAGGGAATTCTTCCCTTTTCAACATGAAGCTGGTTGCATTCCTGTTCAGACTGGCTGCTGCTTCTACTTTTCAAAAGATGAAGAAGCGGATACGGACATAAAGGGATTCCAACTGCCACGTGCCAATTGCCATTTACTCAACTCTTACTGGGCGCGTTCATCCAGCGATTGTGAATCTGTGGCTTCAGAGCAGCGAGGGTGTGGAAATAGATAAATAACCTGGTATGGAGAGGTTCAGCTTAGGAGACTTCTCCCATCGTCTGGATTGTTCTTTTTATCCTGTCCAACATCAGCCCAGTAAATTGTGCTGAGCAGAGATTTGTTGCTAGATTAGTCTCTTCTCCAGTGCCTGGTATGGTAGGGCTCTGAGACTGGGCACGTGTTTCCAAGTAGATTCCTAAAACAGATAATAAATGGCAAGAGCATTGCGTTCCCTTCCACCAGTGTTGTTCTGACAGGATCCGTCTGAGTTTCACTAGGGCAAAAAGCGCATTCACTTTTGACTGAATGCACCCAATTTCTTCTTCTGGTTAAAGCAGAGCATCAGGGTCAAGATGGAGAGGGACAAGGGCTTGTCATGCCTGGGTCTTATCTTCACCAGTAGACCGGCACGTGGAGAGGACTCACACCCTGACCTGGGAAGGCGACTTCTAATTTTATAAATATAAAGATTATCAGCCAACTTGTCACTGGCATCCAACCCGTAAATCAGCATTAATTCAATGCAATGTGTTGAAGGTCAATGAAGTTCTGTAAGCTTTTCAAGACACTGCATGAACAGACTGAATTATAAGCACAGGAGAAGTCTTGTGGATGTAGCATTTCTTAGCATTATTTGAAGCGTGTTCTCTTAAACCACATTTGACAGGTGAATGCAATAGAGAAAATGTGGTTCCAGTGTGTATATTGAAAGCAGATGCAGTAAACTGAGTTTCGTGGCTCAGAAGGGGACAGCTGTTGCAAAGCCTGACATGGAGGATAAATTATGAAGTGCTATTTCTGGCCTCTGGCAAAAAAGAAAGGTGGGCGAGGGAAGACTGACTTAAAAACAATCACTTTAAATGATTTTGGAATTGTATGAGCTGGAGATGTGCTGCATTTACACTGATGGATGAGTCCAGAAGCTGACCTAATTCTCCTTATCATATAGGCTTTTCTTTACCCATTTTACCTACAGAAAAAACATTTAAAGAGAACGTAATTTCCAGTCCCTGAAGGTAACACAGGACAGGCTACTTGCTACCTTTTACATTTATTTTTCTTTAAGTAACATAAATATTTAATTTGTCTAAACCAACCAGTTCCTCCATAGTGATTTTTGTTTTGTTTTGCATAGGAGTTAAATTCTGTTATAAAGCAGCACATAAAAGCTCACCTACAACATGGTAATTCTCACTGCACCTCAACAGGGAATGCTTGAAAAAAACTATGTGAAAGGTAGTTAGATTCAGCTGAGATTTCTTGCTGTAACAGTAAGCAGTCCCTGTGCTTTTCTTAATTATGCATTGCAGCAGCTGAGTTTTGTACTAAAATTTCCACGTGGCTTAAGCTATGCTAATGAATACACATAAAGATAAGTGACTTGTTTGTTATTGTCCCATGTCCTTTTATTCGCTGTAAATGGTTTGGTTTGTTTGTATTTGCTCCCACATTGTCTTCTATTCACTTTGCTGTTTTGCAGCATCTCCATCACGATTTTGATCCTGGCTGGCACTTTCAGCTGATGTATATCAAAGAAATCACACCAATGAATTAAGCTATTTAAGAGCTTAGTCCCTCCGTTCTGTATTTAGGCATATGTCAGACTGGTCGTGTTTGCAGTGTAAAGCACCAGGAGTGCTAGGTTAGCTCTACTGCCGCTATAATTCTGCCAGCAAAGGTTGCCCTAGAAACATTTATGGCTTAGAAATTGTGGACTAACAGGAAAATACAATATTTCTGAGCACATGTACAGGAAAGAGCATTTTCTTTGAATTCTGCTTTGACTTCAAGAGAGACATGTACGAAGCCAAGTGGATAAGTCTCCAGTTTAGGAATAAAATCTGTCCTGGTGAAAAAGTCTTAAAGCAGGGAAGAAGAAACTTGCAGGAAGGAGTGGCAAGAGCAGGGAAACTAATTGTCTTGAGAGCATAATCTGTTAATATTACTTATTGCCATGGAACAAATACAAAATAGGATGAGATTTGATTTCTTTTTTTGCAAGATCAGAAAATAACATTTAGAGGGTGCTTCCTTTTCCTTCTATTCTCATAAGGTCTACTAGTGGTTAGATACAAATACTTGACAGAAGCAAAGGTGTGAATTTAAAATATTGTATATATAAAAATTTAACAAGAATGCTTTTGCACGTTTTTATCATTTTTCTGCTGAAGTGCCATCAGGAAGTTCCATATTTATTTTTTATTGTGTTGTTTGACCCTAAATTCCTAATTTTTCCCTAAATTACTTGGAATAGGTGCACTATCAATTAGAAAAAAGTTTGAAGTATATTTTTGATCGAAAAAACTACGGTTTGATTTACTCCCCTACTGCTGTAATACAGCAGCTGGTCACGGATCAAGACCCCGTTGTGCTGGGGGCCGCAAAAAAGAAAGGCAATATCTGTCCTTCAAAGCCTGAGATCTCACTGTCAGAGGAGAACTCATGAATGGGTATAGACAGGGAGGGAGGCAGAAGGAAATATGAGCCACCGTTAGAGGATTTCAGTACACCGGCAGCCTAACACTTAAGGATTTTATTGACATAATGTCAAAGAGAAATTTCAGGATAATGAGGATAGTTTCACAGACACTTACGACTGCCTGGGAAAAAGCACAAAGGTGCCTGAGTGAGTGTTTTAACAAGTAGGAGATAAGGGCTTTTATCCTGGTTGGACTGGAGCACAGAGCTGGTTTCCTGATACTTAATGAAAGACAAGAACATAAAGAACCTTGAAAGTGAAGCCTCTGATACGGTGGAGAAGGAGTCAAGAAACTCAAGAAGGGTCTGAGATGGTTTAGTAACGTGGTAGGTTTGACGGATAAGAGGGGACTGTGACTGAATTTGTTGAGGGGAAATGCAAAAAAAATCACTGTGAGTGAGAAAAGAGCAGAGAACCTGCTCAGGAGACTCGCACCTTTGGGTGGTTAAGAAAAAGCATATACCAAAGAAATTCCCTGCACCAATTTCCAGGAATGGCAAGATGTGGGACATGAAGGCCCAAGTCAGGGCAGAACCCAGGTGGGACGATGGGACTGTGCCCAGGAGAAGAGGTAAAGGAAGGAGATAAGGTAAGGAGTCCGGAGGGAAACGAAAAGCTCTCTTTGAAGTTGAGTTATAGGTTTTGATATGCTGAGATTGTATTACTGCCAGAAAGGAAGGTAGGAGGAGAGAAAGCTAATCCAGGGACAGAAACACAGCCTGGGCAGGGAAAGAGAGGTTGAAGGGAAGAAATAACTGAAGTAGGAGGAAAATTAGAGAGTACGGAACGAAGAAGCCAGGCAAGACAAGATTGTAGGTGGTGAATGATGCCAAAGCTCTGGGCAGATTGAGGAGGATGAGGCTGGACTGCTGATTGTGAAGTTTGATTAAGATAAGGCCAGTTGCTAACGCTGGTAAGAGCAGTAATCATGAGGGCTAGAGGCTGGCGTCTGTGAGTCTTGACTAACAGTGCTTAAAAATTTGCATTTATTATTTCTGTTTGTCTGTAAAACCTCTTGTGTTTGTGGAATTCCTTTCACTCTGAAGTATTTTACAGTGGGAACGTTAGTTTGGCCAGCTGTGATTTTTGGAGTGGATCAGAGCAGGTGTCGACGTCTGGACACCTGGACAACGCAGAATGGAAAGTGGGAAGCGGCACTGAGTCCCACAGAATACATGGGTGGACCTTCCTTTAAGTACTGAACGTACAGCAGCCTGAAAAACCATGCAATAGGCTGACACTAAAGCCTTCCACACTGTGGCAGCTTATTGGAAAAAAAAAAAATTAATGGACTAGTGTTTCCTCTCAGAGCTCTGGAAAGACAGCAGTCCTGTTTAAAACTCAAGACAATGTGAATTCATGCATTATCTTCCAGCAGGAGGAACTATGCGTGCTATTTTTCCATTTTCTGAGAAAATACCAAGAATGAGGAAGTTGATATCCAGTATCTAATACAAAACAAAGCCTGGGCGCCAGTTCTTCTGTTGCTGCGTGCTGGTGGTTCACATCAGCCAGACTGGTGCTGTGCAGATTGTTTTCCAGAATATCTTAGATGTGAAAGCAAATGAGTGATGTGATGGAGAAAGCTTTTCTACTATCTGATTAAACTGTCCTAGAAAGACCTATTTTCAAAACAACAAGCAAAGCACTGCCTAATGCCTAAAATCATTGTCCGAGCCCGTAATCAGTAGTAGGGCTCTGTATGGTGGGTTGGCAAAGCATTACTCTGTAAGGGAGGTGCTGCTTGTTCTCTTCCTCTTTAGATACTGTTTTGGCTTGTGCAATGATTCTTTCTCCCCACCCCAGTCTCCCTTCCAAGATTTGCCCCTGAAAAATTCTCTCATGGCTATTACAAATGTATTCTAAACCTTCCAGTAATCTGCTGTTCACTTACTGGTGAAGATATATCCCACACAAATAGCTGTTATTTAAGCAAATGCATGATTTTTTTTTTTCCAGGCTTCCTGCATTATTGCTCAGAAAATGTTCCTCTGTGTTCAGCCCTGCAGATGAATGGCTCCACCTCTAGGCGAATGATAGTTAGCTTTACAGGGCGATTTGCCCATCACCGGTTGTACTCATCTGTAAATTTTCATTTTGGAAAAATCAAAGCAGAATGTTTTGTTACACTGACGGCTCTCAGTAACCGACACAATGCTGCTGTTACGCTTACCTGCAGAAAGTCTAGGAGGAATGAAAGTTTTCACTCCACTCATTCTATTATGAAAAACTACCAAATATTTCCTAGGTTTTATGCCTAAATGTGTTGGTAATGCCCCTTTGATAAAGGTTCCTTACTACTGAGAAAATCCAATTGGCAGCAGTTAGTATCTCAGTCCTTTTCACTTTTTTTTGTTTTTAAATTAACAAAAACTGTGCTTTTATAGGCAGCACATTTTTGTATTTGCATTTTCATCTAAACAAGTGGAAAGGGGAACCTGGATCAAAGATTAAAGCACAAAACATTTGGCATATTCTCCAAAAATGTTACTTAATGTCTTCTATTATGTACCCTTATTTTACTGGAACCAAAATTTTCATGGACTCATGTATATTCTCTGAATACATTGTGATAAAGAAACGAAATACTTAATGATACAATAAACAAAATCTGCTCTGAGGAGTCTAGAGTTTCCTTTTTGCTTTTAACCAAGAAGCACTTGTTTGACAAATGGGGCGCTTTTAGAGAGCTCACAATAGGGTGCACACCCGAGCGGAGGCGGAGGCTTGGCAGAAGATTACTAGGAGATAATGGAGCAAGTCGAATGAGAAAACAAGAGGAAACAGCAGAAAATATACATGCTGTTTTGCTTTTTCCTTTTGCATTAATAAAAATGGTGCTTTTGTGTTTATTTCTGAATGTTATGTTTATTTCCAAACGTTACGCTATAAGCATGTGCCGCTGGATGTGCTCATGCAGCTGATGGGCTGCCCGGTCCCAGGGGATAGGGCTGTAAAAACAGCGCTAGTGAAACAGCCTCTGCAGCTTTTTGCTGTGTTGAACACACCAGACCTCTCCTGAAGAACCTAAATCCATCGGGGAGCCAGGACAATGTATCCGCTTTGGCCTCTGTTTCTTACCCTGGCCCAGTGTAGCCCAGCCATAATAGACTGGCTGGCCAAAGGCCCGAGAAACAACCAAAATGAAATTACTAATGAATACCAGGCAATTATTGTTTGCCAATTTATGTGAATGCTTATGGGACAGAATAGTCTGGTCAAGCCCGTAGTTAGAGGGATTAACCCATATCACATGCCACAAAAATGCTTGTAGTGTAATTATATTAAAAGAATTGTGCTTTGTTTTGGTGCTGTAAAACCAAAGCCATACGACAAAGATAAGTACTGTAAAATTATGGGGTATACATGCCACCGAGCGATCCTCATGTCCAGGAACCGAGTGACAGAGACCTTGAAATAATCCTGTTTAATTACTTTTGAGGGAGAGAACAACATGCATGGACCTGGAGAGAAAGGTAACAGAGTGTGCACAGTACAAGTGAGGAGTGAACCTCAAGCTCTGGAGCTCCTGGGTAAAAGGGCAGAAGGTTTGTGGGTGGGTGTCCTAGGTAAGGCTGATCATGTTAATTATAGCCAATTAGTGGTCTCAGGGCCCTCACACGAGGCACAAATGAAGCAGGGAATATGACCACTAGTGGGGAAGTTGGAAAACTTTCAGTGGATATATTACTGTAGCCCCTGTGCTCCTAATATCTCACTGATGATGATGTTCAGGGAGAAAAAAGGGAGCTGATTTGAGAATGCGTTTTCATTAGACACAGCTTCACACAGTTCCGGGGCCTGTTCTCTTCGTAAGGCTGGAGAGGAGGAGCACAGCCTTACTTGCTGATGGACAGAAGCAGGTAAGCACCTGAACCTAGTGCAAAACTTTCCCTTTTGCCCTAAATGCAAATTACCCAGCCGAGTTTGTGCATGTGCACCCAGAGGTAACAGAGAGGAGACTGTGATGTGTCTCCTATGACCCTTTTGTTAGTTTCAAGAGAATAGGATCCAATTTGACTACATATTTCTGTTGTGCCCTACATGGCAAGAGCATACCCATGTGTCCAGCACCGTACAGGAGAAAGAACTAACACCTCTGGAGTGCTTCTGTATTGTTTTTCTCAGCAGCTTATGGTGACTCCGCTGTTCCCTGGCTGTGTGACAAGTGCGTGCTTCCCTTCTCCGTCAAAGCCACTGTGCTAGCACCCGGCAAGAGCTCACTCCCGCTGCCTTGGTGGAGAGTAACCGGGATTTCCTTGTGTTTGAAGTACACTGTTCCTTTTGCTTTCTTCTGCCTGTGAAAGACAGCAGGGGTTGTGCCTCCTCAGGCAGCAGATTTCTGCTTGTGCTATGTTTCCTTCTTCTGAATTCCTAGAAATCGATACTGCTGATAAAACTTTTTAACAGCCTTTTGTTCCCCAGGATTTACCATATAAACTGGTTTTGTTTGTTTGTTCTTTTGTTGTTGTTTTGTTTTGGTTTTTTTTTCCTAGGCAGACACCAAGAGATTATAATATAATGAGACAGATTGTATAGAGTCTGTGTTCACAGACTGCATGAACTCCAGAAATACTAAGGGTGGTGTCTCTGTGCCATAACTGGAACATTTTCATGAAAACTTCACAGTAATCAGCTTGCCCTAAGCGGTAGTTGCTGCTGGAAGGGGTTTGCCACAGATTGCCAGACTGCAGAGGGACTATCAGTTCTTAGAGCTCGAGCAAGTCATCTCTCGGAGACTGTCAAAACATATCTCTAAAATACTGAGCACTTGAACCTCCCTTTCAGTTTATCTGCTCTCTGCCAGTATTCTGCAAGGGGCTGTCTCATTTGCTGTTAAAAGAGCTACGTTTCACGCTATTTAAGGCTCTGCTTAGCATACATATTTCTTTCTTGTCAGAATAATTTTTTTTTCATTTGCTTTTTAGAACCAGAGCTACAAATCTGGGAAGCATTTTGCATGCTCTGTTAGGACTTGATTGAAATCCCATTGAAATCAGTGAAAGCTTCCCTGCTGAATTCAGCAGACTGGGTGCTTGGGAAATAAGGAAAAATAGTCTCTTAAAATAAGGAAAATCCTACCCATGTCATAATGTTTATCATGAACAGCAGGAAATAAAACGTGTTATGCATATCCCTTCCTGACAGGCTTCATCTATCATTTAACTGCTACCTACATACACCCAGCTGTGCCATGGAGTGCCACAACAGCTGTTCCACGGCACCTAATAAGTCTCCTTTATAAATACAAATACCTGAGGAAAAAGAGAATATCCTTATCTGATGGATACAAACATTCATATAAAATTGAAACTGTGTAAAATATAAACACCCAGCAGAAGCAAATGTCATAGCTGGCCTCTAAGAGCCTGGAGGGAGAAGCTTCTCTGTAGCCTCATTTCAACAAATTTCTGCGTAGAAAATATTTCTGTGATGACTCACACTTTCCGTGGGTATTGCTAGGAAACCTTGATATTCCCTTTTAATTTGTAGTAAATCTTGTGGCTGTGACCTGGCTATCAACAGTGCTGAGCCAAAAAAAAAAAAGAAAAGTAAATATTATGAAGATGCTTCTGATACTTGTCTAGGTAAGTAAATATGGATCCAGGAGTCTAAAATTAAAGTGTGTTACTTTATGGGTGAAAGAACTATAGTCTACTGCTGAGCTAGTTACAATAAAGACAAGTTTCAGGTCTCCAGTGATTTTATGGATACTCAGGTGTTGTCAGGATTGCATTTGTACGTTGTATTCTCAGCTAATACCGAAAACAGTCATCGTTGTGCTATTGCAAAACTGTAATTTTGCCGAGACAGTATTTAAAGCCTGAATCAAACTTTCGCACGCTGACGAGGAAAAAGGGAAACAACGCGCCGCAGCCTCTGAAGCGCAAGCAAAAACAAGTGCTACTTTAATGATGAGGTATTTGATAGTGCCTGTTTATCAGCATGCAGTCATGTGTTTAAACAGCATGAGCCAGAGATGACTGTTGCAGCTTGTCATTTGCCGTATGGGAGGCAAGAAAGAGCTTCTTGTTTGGTTTGTAAGACGAGCTAGCTTGTTGCACAAGGCAACAGAGGAGACTCTGTGGAGAACTCCACGGTGCAGGATTTCCTAGGCTTCTTTGGAACCCCGCCACAAGGAAGCGCAGTGAATGTAGTCACAGAGCGGGGAACATTGAGAAAGGAACTAGAAAGCAATCATACCTTAAAGATCCTGATAAATAAAAACCAAACCAAAACAAAGACCCCAGCTGGTCAGTAAACTACAGAGCTGGTAACAAAACCAGGTGTTGCACACACGAGAGTATGAAACAGAAAATAGGGAATCCTAGAACTGAAAAATGCCGGGTTTAGCTTGCCTTTCCACTGCTCTTAGATGTTAACATAAGCACTTACAGAATTAATAAGACAAAGCTATGCTGATAAGTTCCTGATTTCTCCTCAGGTCACAGTGTTTTTAAATATTGGCAAACCATCTGAGACCCACTCCTGAGATCCGTGGAAGCAGATGAGTAGGAGGGTACAATGGAGTTGCTCTGCAGGTTGAGAACACAAACATATCTTTCTTGAAGCAGTGAAGATATGCAAACCTCATCTACCTTTCTTTGTGATTACCAGAAAATTGCAACACTTACGCAAGCTAAAAATGGTTTGCTGCTTTAGCTTTCCAAGCTTAACATCCATTATAAATCATGCTACTGTTATTTGCATTGTATTACTCAACCCACTCAGTAAACACAAAGGTGAAGCAGAAGTGAATGAAAAATGTACTTTCTGTCCTTTTTTCCACCTGTGGTTAAGGTGGAGATAGAAATAAAGCAACAGCCAAAACAGGCATGTGAATATGCTGAATCCTTAACCTAAGATGTGACAAATCAGCTTTTGGTCTCCGAGACCAGCTGTGACTCGCTGGCACTTACCAGTATGGAAAATGGAAAGGACTATACATTGTTTTGAGCAAATCACTGATGTTCACAGTGTAATCCCAACATCTGCGAAAGAAACCAATTAGTTCGCATATAGAAGAAAAAACGCAGCAGGGACAAAGTCTTTTAATCGCTCGCCTCTATCAAAGCAGCTCGGGACGGACCTGTTGCACAAGGCAGTGAAATCGGCTTCTCTAAACAAGGCCTTTTTGTCTCATGCTAAAATAAAACAGGGCACTTCTATGTGGGAACAAGCGACGCGCTTTCCGTGGCATGTTTTGCAAAGAAAGCTGGACGCCTCTTCTGTTTTCCACTTTTTCTGCTGGCCGAGCAGGAGCAAAAGCCGCCAGGCGGTGGAAACCTATGGCGTAAAACCCCACTGCTCAGTTCCCTTCCTCCACCGCAGGAGCCCGTAGAAAACAAAACCCGAGGTAGGTGCGCTCGAAGGCAGCCGGCTGGGGGCTCCCCCTGTGCTTAACGGGGCCGCTGCCCGTTG
>NW_009736734.1:0-40851 GCF_000703405.1 Apaloderma vittatum | reverse complement strand
GTGCCTTTTGCAATCGGACTTGCCTATCCTGTACTGGCCTTCTTAGCCATCAGTGTGCTTGTAGCAAGTGTGGGTAGAGCCCTTCCCATATCCTCATTTGCAAAGCCCAGCCATGACGATGATGTGCTAGTAGCTTCAAAATGATATAAAGAGAGAGAGAGGATGGTGGAAAGGGTTAGATGTTGTAACAGGATCATGGGAAAGAGAAAGGAAGAGGCATTTTCATCTCTTTTGCTTCATAAATAAGTTACCAGGAGTGGGAAGAAGAATATAGAAATCCCACAGTGTCCCCTACTTTGCACAAGCGTTTATGTACAGCTCCATTAAATCCTACAAAATCGGCTCCCTTTTAGGGCAAGGATATCAGGAGATTCAGAGAGGTGTTCAGTTTGCAATTGAAGACAATCAGTCATAGTCATCTACTTATAGATATTATTATTTCAGAGACAGGTGTTTGAGGTGTCTTCAGAGTCAGTGCAGAGAGCCCACAGAGAGTGTCTACCTCAGGGTAAGCATAGTCACTTACTAGACTCATTTGTTTTGTAGGTTGGGTCTCATTGACTTTTACAGTCACCTAGTTTGCTTGTAGACGCAAATTAAAGGTCTTAATGATTCTCAATGTAGAAAATGCGTTGACAGGTTAGATTCAAGAAAACTATTACTTGGTGGATATTGAAATATGTTAAAACATCTGCAAATCTTATTGAAAGCAGGAAAGCAGGAGCTAAGGTAGTCTCCAAGCTCCTTTAACTCTGCCTTCTTTGTGCAAAGCTGCCATGCACCAGCAACCTGCATACTTTGTGTCTTAACTCTTCTGAATACGAGCTACCACCTACAGGCAAATACAATCTCCTTCACAGACAGAATACCAACCTCTGCTGCAGAACTGTAGACTCTGTTTCACTTTTACCTGTGTGACTAAACCTGCCACAAGCTGAACAAACTCATGGAGACAGTCCCCACCGAACAACACTTGGCCCTTGTAACCAGCAAGAGTTGCAAAAAGGACTGGGAATGAGCCCACTAGGTCCTTCCAAGGTTGCACAGCAGCGATGGTCTTCGACTGCGTGGGGGGCAGTCAGCCCAAGAGGATCCTCACCAACCAGAAGAAATGGCACACCCAGTCTGATCATTTCTGTAACCAGACCTCTGACACTTGGTGTCATTTGTACCAACAAACTGCTGCTGGACTCTGTGCCAAGTTGCAACGCTTATAAAAATTCCAGGAATAGCTGAGGAACCTACTACTTCGCATCAGACACTGAACCTGTTTTAGAAAGCATATCCTTTTCAATTCAGGGGTGGCATGCAGAGAAAGCATTAACTTGAAAGTTACAGCAGTTATGAGATTTCTTCAAAATGACATAAGTCAAGGAATGACTGCTTAAAATAACCAACTCCTTACTCCAGCATGTGATCAGAGCTAGAAAATCATGCCGAAGCTGGGAAGACAAGGAGATATTTGGATATGCTGCGATCAGAGTTTTCAGCTGTAAGCATGTGAATCTGCACCCTGAGAACTGAGCAGATGCTTCCAATTATCTGCAATAAGAAGAAGACAGGACATTTGAAAATGTAGCTGGTATGAGTTGGCAGAAGACTCTTGGATAAGGAAGAAAAGCATGCAAAGTGTAACCAAGTCTAAAATGACTTTCATAAAATTTTTCATAAAAACCTTTCATAGCACGTTAATTTTAAGACACTGCTCTACAAGTAAAAAACGTGTGTGTTCTGATGATTGAAAGTAAAAGAATCAAACAGGAAATTTTATTGTGTTTTTCTTCCTGTTTTAAAACATGACAAATTTTACTTATGAAATATTATTTCTGATGTTGTAAAACATTATTAAAATTTAAATAGATTTACATGTTTAACTGTGGCTACTGCTTATTCGTGTAGTGCTTGTATATGAACTGAAAATAGAATTCCCATAGAAAGGGCTAGTTTGTAAAATACAGAACCATTCAACGTAGAAGAGAAAACACATAAATGTAGCCCTGGTATTCACCCTTTTGTAATTACTGCATGCCACAGCCTGGGACATGTTTCCGATTTGCTGTGTGCTTCACAGGGTAATGTTCATGAAGACTGAATAGTCTGCCCAAACTCTGCTTCTTTAGTTGTCTGTTTGGGGGGGGGAAGTGCAAGCAGCTAGGCAGATCTCATTTCCTGGGAGTGGCTCACCATTACCTGGCAATAAACACATTGAGCTTATCTGTCTTTGTACTTATTTTGCTACATCTGGCACATCTTGAAATGTATAATAGTTAATGAAATCAAACTAAGCTTTCAGCAAAATTTCATGCTCTTTTCCTTGTGTTTGTTTAAAATGGATCCATCTTGGCTGTATGGAAGGAACTGTTATTTCAGTTTGCCTCTGCAAAAAAGTGTGAGAAAAATACATCAAAGACAAAACTATTAGTAATAATATGAACTTACTGACAACTGACATAACACTTTCTTTGCAAAATATTACATTTTAAAAGGTGGTCTTTCACTCCACTGCTTTTAGATGTGATTGCTAATTTATATGCAGTACCTGCACACACTGGAGCTTATCCACACTTCGGGGGCAACTTAAAAATCCTGTAGGAAAATGCTCTTTTCTTGGCAGTTTGTGCAAAATATCAAACACTAATGACTGAAATTAATTTGCAAATTGTCATTGTGAGACTGTATGTACTCAGTAGTACCATCTAAATTTCTGTGTACAGACAGGAGTGTTGAAATTGAATTAGGGTAATACATTCCTCATTCAGCAAAGTTCTTATTGGCTACTCTGAGTCATAGAATCATAGAATCATAGAATCATAGAATCATAGAATCATAGAATCATAGAATCATAGAATCATAGAATCATAGAATCATAGAATCATAGAATCATAGAATCATAGAATCATAGAATCATAGAATCATAGAATCATAGAATCTTGGAGGGGCCCTCAAAGATCCTCTGTTCCACCCCCCCTGCCATGACAGGGACATCTCCCACTAGATCAGGCTGCTCAAGGCTTCATCCAGCCTGGCCTTAAAAACTTACAGAGAAGGAATCCACAACCTCCCTGGGCAACCTTTTCCACCACCCTTAGGGTAAAGAACTTCTTAATTATATCTAGTCTAAACCTATTCTCTTCCAGCTTCCACCCAGATTATATCTAGTCTAAACCTATTCTCTTCCAGCTTCCACCCACTACCCCTCATCCTATCACTACAGGCCCTTGTAAAAGGTCCCTCCCCAGCCTTCTTGTAGGCTCCCTTCGGGCACTGGCAGGCCGCTATAAGGTCTCCGCAGAGCCCTCTCTTTTCCAGACTGAACTAGCCTAACTCTCTCAGCCTGTCCTCCTAGGAGAGGTGTTCCAGTCCTTTGACCATCTTTGTAGCCCTCCTCTGGACTCATTCCAAGAGCTCCACGTATTTCTTATTCCTACTCTTGGTATTCTGTTAATTTTTCCAAATGATTTGACATTGGCCTTTCCTGGCTAATTTGTGGTGGCCTGTAGAAAGAGTGGGTAATGAGTTCTACGTTGCAATTAAATGCCTCATTTCCTTCTTCCTCAAGAACCTCAGGAAGCTGCTCAACAATGATAGGGAATTAAAGGAATTCTGAACAGCTGGGTATCACCTCTTCCTCCAAACACTGAACCACTCTGGGCAAGACAAGGAAAGGTAACTTCTTACTGATTTAGATGAATGGACAGAAATTTTGAGGTTTATTTTTAAGATTTTGCTATTTGGTATCAATGCAATTTTCTAAAGACTAGGAGTCCAAGTCAGTAGACTGGGTATACTATGAACAGTAAGATTCTCTCTCCGTGTATACCTACCTGGGATATAAAGACAAGCAATTCAATTCAGGGAAGCAATTCTGAAAGAATAAGATTAAAAATGCTTAAAGCTTCTTGAAAATCTTTGCAATAGGCCTTTAGAAATATATGCTGATGGCTGAAGTCTGTTGAACAAAACAAAGTTGAACAGCGGTTACTGCAAGAGGCTAGGAATTCAGATACAAGCTCTGCGGAAAGTGCTGCCAGTATTACGTGCTAGCTTTGTGGGCTTCATGCACCAATCTCTTCTGCCTCATTAATGAACACAATGTACATATTAATTTTTTAAAATTATTTTTCCATAAAATGCTATATCTCAAGAAGTTTAAAACAAAATATGGTAAAATGAAGACCAAAGTTAAAAGAAGTCCAAAGACATTATTTTAAGTTAAATATCAATTAAAACTTAATTGTGTTATAGGATAACATCAAGAACACAAGGGTCCCTTGGAGTTGAATTCATAGGCCTTTAATGACATTTCAGACATTCTGGAATATCTGAAACACCTGCACATGCTATACCAGATGATCTGGAGCAAAGAGGTAGGAAGGATGATGTAGGATCTCTTAAAATGGTGCTAAATATAATTTTGGCTAGTAAATCTCACCCCTTTTTTTCTAGGATTACCGTCTAAAGGCGACTAACTACAAATAAATCTCTTCTGTATATCTATTCATGTCTGACTTTTACCATACATAGCTGCTAAGTAGTTTTATTAATGTAGATTAGTAGAACAGTGGAAATAGAAGTATCACATTTTCATTTTCAGAATCAGCAGGAGGTACATTATCTTCTGAAATCCTGTGTAGGTATATTGTGCAGTTAATATTCTTATTTCTGCATGTTAAATAGAGGTAGTGAGTGATTCACTATATAAGTAAAGGTAATTTTTATCTCAACTGGGCACAGTTCACATCTATTACCACATGACAGAAAAAATAGAAGATCTAGAGAGGATCCAGTTGGGAATCCTCAACCAAAATGTCATTTATGTGGAGTCTGTAACCTTCTTTCTCTTTCAGCACAAGGCTAAAATAAATCAGAAGAACAAAGTAACATTAGTGATGTTTTATACATTTGGCATACAGATAAGGGAGTTCTCTGCTCTTATGCATGTCCTTTCTTTAAAATGACGATATACTCATGATGTAGAGAGATATGGAAAAGAACACCTGACAGTATATCTACATATTTTGAAGAACATCAGCATTTCAAAGGCCATTTCAGTCTGGTGGCAGGTGTGTCACTGTGGTTTGTCAATACTTTTGCATCACATATGTATCAACCAATTTGTTAAGAGAAAAGTTATTCTCCTTCAGATTTGGCCACAATCAATATATCTTAAGTCCATATCCAAGCTAAGATTCAAATATTTGAATTTAGATAGGATTATCAAAAGCAATAAACAATAGCAAATTAAAAATTAACAATTGAGCAGATTTCCTCTGACTGGAGTGTGAATAGAACACAGTGCAAGTTGACAGGCAAATGATTTTTGAATGTGCTATCTCGTTGCTCTATTCAGTCACTCATGCAAGGGAAGTGTTGAGACCCATTTTCCCACTTTCTGGTTTGACTACTAACTCCTGTGGATAGATCATTTCAATCACACAGGAGTCAGGGTAAGGAACAGTGGAGGACTAGGCTTTGTTATCACAGGCAACTTAGACCATAACGCAGGTTGCTAAATAAAATTAGCAAACTCAATAGAAATTAAGTACACGTACATAGCACTGTGCAAATTCAAGATTTAAAACCAATTAAAAAACCCAGTCTTTTTTAGAGTCTTCTAGAGGACAGAGATTGACTTCTGGCAGTGCCTGTAGGACCAAAATATATTTTGGGTAAGATATGAAGAAACTAAAAGTAGTATGAGAGGGTCAACAAACAGATTGAAATCTAAAAGACTGAGATGCATACTTTCTTCGTGGCAGCAGCCATTTGTATTAACCATTTTGTTAGGTTGCACAGATCTTCAGTGTACAGATTAATAACCTGGGTGGAAAATCTGGGCATCCCGAAGACTTCCCAGATGATTCTTGCTGCAGAATTGTCTAAACTGTACAAGATAAGATGTTTGACAGTAGTCAGTAGAAACTGTTCCTTCAGGTGTTGAAATGGGTGTGTGGGCAATTTCATGTACATGGTTAAGACATTTAGGATACATTTTTTATGTAGTTTAAGGTACTCAATAATGATGAATCATGCATATCCTGGAGTGGTCACTCAGGACCGTGGTTCAACTGGCTGTAACAATTGAACAGAACAGCCTCCTGATCCAGCTGAAGTTGCTGTATAAAGGAGTCTTGCAACAGAGCCACTCATTACTACCCAGACTGCAACCAGCCTGCTTGTTTGAGAGATTTGTTTTTCCCACCTATTTAGCCTATACCACAGGTTTTCCAATGCTCTGTCCATGAGTGTTTGTGCTACTCTGCACTCATTCTTCTCTGACATCAAGACAAAGTCAGTCTAAGCCTAGACTGTGTAATATATCAGCTAGATGCAAACAGGTTAGCTCAAGCACTAGACAAGTGCAGTTGCATTAATAGAGTGCTTTCTCTGAGCTAATGGTACTCCTCAGCCAGATGAGTAGAAGAGATGGACTATATTTTCTTTCTTTGCAGACATTTTTTATTTTCTTTTGTGTGTGGATATTTTATTGCTTTGGCTTCAAAGAAACCAGACTACGAGAGCAAAATATGACAGCAGCTTTAGTCTATCTAAATTAAGTTTATTGCCTTTCCTCCCTAAAAAAGGCAATTATTATCTTCCTAACACCATCTGAAAAACACCAAATGGTTTCTCTTGACAAGGATTTCTTTGCAAAAAGGCAGAGGGAAATAGCAATATTGGTAAAATGAAAGCCTTACATTTAAAATATTTTGATTGATACGTTTCTTCTAATTCTGCATCTTGAACTACTTCTGGTAGTAGCTTGCCAGATGAAGCAGCAGGCCAAGATGTGTGTACTTAGAGCCAGTAATCTTGGTTAATTTAATGCAATGACAGACTCACATTAGGCTGTTTATTCTTTGCAGCCATCTTCCACCAAAACGAAGACTGCAGTGTGCCATAGTAGGGGATGGTTTTAAGGACTGTTGTGGACATCTTTCTGTGATGTTATCTTTAATGTCAGTGCTATGTTTAACTACCATATAGACTTGCAATGAGTGAGAAAGTGTAATCTTATTTCATACTTCTTTTAGTAGAAAAAGTGATGAAACCCTAATTTTGGTTGGAACCTCCAGATATTGTTGTAATAGTCACAAAAAATAGGGATGATAAAACAACAATAACAACCAGCTCAAGTCAATATTCCATACCATAGGTCTCTAAGGAAATCTTAAATCCCTACCTCTGTTAAGACATCTGTTTTCAGTTATGTTACGTACCTTATGCCTATCAAACCTTATCAAACACCCTTTTTTGACAAAGGGGAAAAAAGATCCACAACATAAAACTCTATTCTAAGTGATATCTGATTCCATTCCTGTTCTTTGTCCTGTAAGAAAGTAGTTTTAGTCTGGCATCATGCAAAAAAAAAGAAACCCATCCCGCTCATTTCCCGTTTTGTGGCAGATTTTCTGAAAATAGTCTTGAGTTAGTTAGGCCAGATTCTCTATCCTGCTTTCTCATCAAACAAAGAGCCTAAAACAAAAGTGAATGGCAAAAGAGACTCTGGGTTTACGGGAGAAAAAGCAGATTGCTCTCAGATAACAAAGTTCCTCCATCCAATGGAGGGATGTGACTCCAAAGGAGAATTGGAATTGTGATGAAGGGTATGGAAAGGTGACTCCTTTACCTCAAGGAGCTAGTCTGTAAAGGGGGGATCTTTTAAGAAATTTAGGCTTATGCAATCTACGTGCTAAATGAAACATCCCAAATGTTTTCCCATAAAAAGACAGCATGAAATAGAAGCAGCCAGAGGGTTCATGAATCAGAAATTTTACACTGACAGAAGTTACATGCAGAGAAGATGGGTGGTGAGGAGCTCCATTCGTCCGTGGCTCTGGGGACTCTCCAGCTCCTTGTATACCATGATGAGTACAGAGAGGGAGGGTATTGTAGAGCTCCCACTGTCCAGGATTATAAGCACTTTCCAGGTGCTTGTAGGACCATGTGTGTCTGTGTGAGTTTTCTTATCCTTAGATCAATGTCCCTGCAGAAAGTTGCAACATTCTTCACCTGAGTGGCAGAGGAAGGAGAGGACACTAGCATGCCATGACCTGGTCACATCCTTGTCCAGATGTCCAGTTGCAATAGACAGGAGAAGTAATAAAGGAGGAGCAGCCATCCCCTTTTGCCATGGTCAACATCGGCAACCCCTCCCTGCCCTCTCATCTCAGCACTTGTTCACCTGCATGTTTGCCTGTCAGTCCCTTTTATATCTGTTCTGAGCCTCCCATATAAGCAACTTCTATGGCCAGCACCGGAGTTCTACCTGCAGTGCACAGCCATAACATCACAGGGGCTGGTGCCTAGAGTTAGTGCTGCATCACTGTGGCATGGCTATGGTCTTCCACCATCCAAGCAAGAAGAAAAAACCTGATGAATAATAATTAGAATAAAACTTGAACAACTGGCAATGCTGAGGAGGAAAATTAAGTAGCTATTGAAGCAATTTAAAGGACAGCAGCTCAGCAAAGGTTGAAAGAAAATTAAAAGCAGCAGGTTCTACTTACTGCTCAATTTTAAAGATTTATGTGGTACTTGCTTCTTATACTTGTGAGTTTGAAGACTAAATGCTGGAACAAAGACGTTTGTCGAGTTGAGTGAAGGTAGTATTTTGAATTAAAGACATGTCCAATGCCAAACCTTGCATCCATGGGTGGCTGGCAGTGCTGAGGAGGGTTCATTGTACAATTTCATTTCTTTCCCAGAAATGAACCAAAGATTTAGCTAGAGAATCTCATCTGCTATGTACTTCAGCTGGACACTAAAACAAAACACATGAATTAGCTCCCATCTACTTGGTTCATGGCAAGCTGTTACAGCCTCTTTAACTAACAGAACAAGAGGCAACGGGCACAAACTGAAACACAGGAGATTTCATCAAGCATCAGGAAAAATTGTTTCACTGTCAGAGTGACTGAGAAATTGCCCACGTTTCCCAATAAGGTAATCTTATCTCCATCTTGGATATATTCAAAAGCCACCTGGACATGGTCCTAGGCAATCTGCTCTAAGTGATCCTACTTGAGCAGGACCAGATGATCTCCAGGGATCAACTGGAGACTTCAACTGGCTTCAACTGTTCAGTGGTTCTGTAATCTTTGGTGCATGAAAGTCATTGCTCTCCCCATATTTAATTTCTCATTAGTTATTTCAGTTTGGTGGATGTTAAAGTGAAAACAGAAGCAAGGAAAACTGATTATATTCAGAAGAGAGGTGGCTTAAAATAATTGAGCACAAAAAATGATAATAAACTTCTTCCAGTGACTTACTGCAGTTTCTTTCAGCTACTGTCTGTGTCAACTTCACCTGCTGTTCACATTCAGAGATAGGCAAGCAGGGAAGTGGTTGGAAATTACAGGATCCTGGTGGTTGGAGATAGGGTAGAGGAGTATTTAAAATATCCTCCTGGGCTGCCTCCAGGACACAGTATCAAGCACAATCAGCTGGCATGCAGAAGATTGCTAGCTGTCCTCTGTTCCCTTCCCTCCTTTGTTTAACATTGACCTGAGAAGATGACATTGGGCAGCAAGATCACCCCAGCTTCCCCTTTCATCATTCTTTTGCTTCCTTTGCTTCTAGGATGCGCTGTCTAATGGTGTCCAAACAATTGCTGAGTTTCAAGAAGCTGCAGGTATTTTGCCTGCTGTTGGCTGTGCTCTATACACTCTACACTAGACAAGGCAAAACATACATTAAGAAAATCACTTGTTGCTGTTGGCTACCATGTAACAGTTTCACAGTAGATCCAGCCAGATCTCATGATCAGGTGACGAAATGTGGTGCTTCACTTCAATAGCTGTGATGATCTTGTGATGATCTCTGTCTCCTCAGTCTATCGTCAGAGGCAGCATATAATAATTGGGTGTTTTATCTCCCAGAAAGTATCACACACTCATTTTCTGATGTTTTGGTGTGAGTTGTTTTGTTTTGTTTTGTTCAGGATTTTTTTTGGTCAGGGTGGCATAGGACACTTTTTAAAAAAGCAAAGAAAAATAGAAATGAGAGAGCAAGCAGCAGCTAGTGCATTACCCTCATCCTTTAGCTGCTGCAGTTGCTTAACATGTTAACTTTATCTGCTGCTGGCATATGCAAACAGTCTCTGGAAATGCGGTTGCCGTTCAGGAAGCAAGGGCTGTGTAAAAATAGTCACTGTAGTAATAAAGTATGGTAGATGTCTTCCAAGATGGAGAGGAACATGTATCTGCTAGCTAGAGAAACCTATGGTCCTGTATAGTTGATCACTGCAGAGCTGTATTGATTTGAAAGAAATTTAAAACTTGCTTATCAGTGTACAAAAAAGTGAGAGAGAACTCATAATGTTTCCAGAACAGCAAGGGTAGGACAGGATATAAACAAGAACAAAACAAAATAGAAACCGCAAAAACCTACCGAACAAGCTATTGGTCTGTTTTATTTCTCTTTGCTTTAATCAGATTCTCGTCTTCTTCCCCATCTGTGGATGATTTCACCCTCGGGGCAGTTTGAGAAGACTGGCATAGTGATGTCACTGAAGATCGTGACCTACTTCAATCCTCCCTCCTTCCTCTTTTCAAAAGCTGGTATTCTTTCAGAAGGAAACAGGAGAGAAATAGGCCTGTCAAGTTTTAATGATGCAGAAAACAATAAGGAAAACATGTTTTAATGTGATAGTCTTTGTGTTCTACACAGGAAAAAAAAAAAGCAAAAAGGGATTTAAAAGATCACCTTTAAGGCATCCAGTTCCAAGGTTTCAATAAACAAGTACACTGCTCACTGACAAAACAAGCTCTTTGATTATTTTTCTAGCCCCCAGAGAAGCAGCAGCAAAATCATGAGGACCATTATAAGATGTGAGTAAGAAGCAGCACCCAAGGAAATGAAAAAAATATTAGAATTATTATCTATGCTTACAATAGGAGTATTGCATAGTAGATAAGAACACTAGAAGGATGCTTTTTTCCTATCTTGCGTTATATCTCTCTGAACAAAACCCCTGTGTAGACAACAGAAGCTTGTTCTAATAACAAAAATGTTGCCTGAAATGAAATTCTTGACATACCAATCATTCTCAGTAGCAAAGACATTTTTCATATAAAACACATTTTGGAGTAGGCTTTAATGAATGTCTCAAACCAACTCATCTAGCTTATTTTCTCAAGAATGGGAATATTTAAATAAATTTAATAGAAAATCTACCACAGAGACACCACAAATGTGCCCTGTCAAATCAGAGTATGTATTTTTAAAGGACGAAAGACATCATACTTTCTCCAAAACTACTTATACATATTTCTTAGCCAAAATGGATGATGGTTTTGATTAATATTAATTGCCCTTTGTGAAAACTCCTCCCATTGCACCACAGTCCAGGAAAGAGTTTCCAAAATAAACATGCTTCAGACTAAATGCTGTGAAAGCAGAAACTTTTTTCTGCTATAGCTACAGCTTCTCTCTCACTCTGAAGGAACCCTTATAGACTAATATATCATAGTTGAATAACTCCTTATATAATCTGTTATCTCAGTTTGTGATTTCATTATCTATTATGATTTAATGGAAAATGTAAAGTGGTAACTTGGGAGTGAACTTGCTAAGGTCTGAGGTGGTCTTCATTTTAACGTTGCTAAAAGTGAGTTTGGTGCATATTCTGTGATACATCCCCAGGGTATTACTTTGCAATTGTATAGTCTGCTTATCTGTGCTGTACATAAATCAGACCTTGTAACCCAGCAGTGGACAGCAAGTGTAAAAGATCATTTTAAGCATCTTGTCTTAGGGCAAAAAAAAATCATCAGTAGATGACAGAGTTTCCACTTCTGTAAGCACTATTTTAGATGCACATATACACATGCCTTTATTTGCTGATACTAGCACTGTTACTCGCTCCACCCCAAAATAGTCCATTCTGTTTGACCAGAACTGTATGTAAGGATGCTTTTTCCAGAATTTGTACTGAAAGAAAGGAAAAAAACCCTGAATCAAAAAAAAAAAATGTAGGTAGATTTTTAGATGAATAAGAAGAATGTTAGATTATAAGTCAGCTAGCTCCTAAAATTTCACAAGAAAAATATGGATATTTCATCTCACCAGAAAAGCTAACCTGTATATACCAACCAGCCCAGAACAAACAAGCACTAAGGAGTGATCTTGAGGTTCAGCTTCATTTTCTGTCAGTAAGTGTTTCATGAAACATTTGAAAACAGGAAAAGGAAAATAGAAAATATAAGTGGAAAGCTTTGTGGATTTTCAGCTAGCTCAGAGGTTTTTAGAAAGACAGAAGTGAACTCCATTCATCTCATATTAAAAAGAAATCACATTTCATGTATTCCTTAAAAAAGAAACAAGGATTTCAGCTTGTGAGCTACAGCTTTGTTGTACTGTGTGTGTCTCAGACAAATTAATGCCTCCCTGTTGTCTTTCTCGACACTTCAGCATGCCTCAGGGGGGTGAGAAATCAGCAACCATATAAAGAAAGCTGCCCTATGACTTAAGGCTAGCAGAGGGCACCAGGAGACAGCACTGGCTGGCAGCGCAATATACCCATCAGCAGCAACAGCCTCCTGCTTTCACAGCGATCAGGTGGCTGTATTTGGCTCAAAAAGCAAAAGGTCTTTCCTTGGCCTGTGTTACACAATAAAACCACCATTAAGACAAAGTAGTGGGCCTTTTAAAGGCAGAGAATCTATGCCAAATGTGATGATAAACCAGCCTGACTAGTAAAGAAAAGCCTGGCAGAAGAACCAGAGGGAAAAAAAAAAAAAGAGGAACCTAAAAATGCTAAACAATTTAAAAGGGGAAATTGCTTTGTGTCACACTGCACTTATATTTTATGATGGAAAATAAAACAGGTCCCTGAAAGACAACAGTTGGCTGCAGCAGCAAGTTCTTCCTGAGTTGAGGAAAAAAGCCAGATGTCTTATAGACAGGCAAGCAGCTGCTTTCCAGCCATTTAATTGCTATTTTATATCCAATATCTAGCTCAAATGTACCACACAGCTATGATTTATTTATATCACATGGCTTTTACTTACAGGTTGCAATCTGACTTTTAAGTTATTGTCACAAATTTGTGTTCAAGCCTCCTTCACCTGCCCTGTTTTACAATCCGTCTGTTCTCCTAAACCAGAAAACAAAACAATTACATTTCTCTAATAAAACATGTAACTCAAGCTTTTATTCATCTTTATCTAAAGGACAGAAATAGTCAGACCTCTCTTGACAAATGAACTTGTTACTATAACTTTCATCATCACTGGAATAATAACTTACTACTTTTTATTAGTTCTGGCTATTGGCAACCTGTCTCAAAAATTTTAAAATATCTCAGTGTAGTTTTTTCCTTAAACAAGTTAGTTTAGTCTCATACTCCATATTCAATTACTAATTACCCTTCTAGTCGTAAATCTGCACAGAAACACACTGGGAATGAAGTATAAGGAAGGCCCAAGTCTGCTGCACAAACTTTTATGTTGGCCGTAGGTGTTCAGCTCATTGCAAAGACTGCACCACAGAGCGATCAGCCTGGCGGGTTGCAGATTCTTAGAGGTCAAGAAAGTTTTGGTGGGTGTGCTGCTTCCAAGCACCTTCTGAAAAAATATGTAGATTCACATGGCCATGACAAATCGATAAGAGTTCCTCAAAGACTTTCATACAGCTGCTGAGCGCTTCTGATTCCTCTTCTACAAACAGAACATCAAAACTAAAACTACAATGGTATCATGTCATCTGCTTCCTCTGGGAATACTGGTTTGTAAATGTCTTTTAGATATATTGACTACATAATTTCACATTACCTTAAATTTCAGGGTCACATTACAGCAATTCAGGATAGCACTTGATCTTGTTTGCCCATTAATCCATGTTCTCTGATTAATTTAACATTCCAACCTCTTAAGCATCTTCCAAATGTTTCCAGATTTAAATTTATAATAAAAAGACAAATGTAAAGGAGTGGTTGCCAGCAAATGTATTTGATATTTTCTTATCAAATATACGTTTCTTACCAAAGACATGACATCAGCTTGAGATTTAATGTGAGGATCTAATGTGATTTATTCACGTAATATCTGTTTGTTAGGCCTTAGTTTTTCAGTATTAGAAGGCAGATCCATTTCTCTTGTGGTCCTTAGCTCTGATTGACTTTCAAGGTCAGGGATAGTTAAGGTAATGCATTATACAGTGATTTGGTCACGTATCAGAAGTGCTTTCTATCATTACAACACTTTCATATTTCCCCTTCAGAGGCTGACTTGTTTAGCTTGTGCTGAAAGTAAACCATCTTTCTGAGAGAAGGAAAGGAAAACCAAACCATTTTCAATGTAATTCATAAGTACCTTTAAAATTTTCCCAAAAACATTTTCTGTATATGGTGTTTCACAAACAGAACATGTGCCAGTCCAGTGTGGTAAAGTCACCCTCCAGATATCAGCAGTACTGTGAAAGCTTATCTCACTTCTCTAACTATGATATAGATGGGAAATGACAGTGGCACAATCCTTCAAAATCTCTCATATTTTTTAAGTATATCTACCTGAAAGGTGAAAGGCTTCGCTGGAGTTTGGAGTAGTCTGCCCCAGTGACAGCTCGGCTGTTATTGAAATGTTCTGTAACGCTCTCCATTACCAGTTCTTTCACCTTTTCCCTGAAAAAAACTCAGCCATGGAGGCATCTTGGGGACAGAAATACCTGGGAATAGTCTTCAAGCCAGGAACAAGTTCCAGAAACTGGCTAATGGGCAGTTCTGCATCAAGAATATAGCTATGGGGTGTGAGGGTATGGGCAAGACTTAAAAAGAAAAAGAGTAATCTCCCTGTGAAGTATTTTAGGTAATCATAAAAGAGAAATCATACACTTTTTACAAAATACTCTGTGCTTTTCAGCAAACCTGAATTCAATTCCGAAGCCCTGTTTGTCACACAGATGTTTTGCCACACACACTACTGGTGTTGCTACACAGTAGGACAGTTACAGGATGCTAACACTCCTAGGAAGGAATAAGGTACCTCATAAATATAAGATTTTCCATTATATTGCACGGATTTTCCACTATATTCCATAAATACAGTATTTTCCATTGAGTTAACAGTTTTAAAGTGAAAAATCACGAAGAGAAATGAGTTAAATGACGCTCACAAGGATACCTACAGCCTGAGATGTCACAGGAGCCCACCAATACCCGATACCAAACAGCAGGAGTATGGGTCATACCTGGGCAGACTCCCAGCCTAGGGAGCTGTAAACTGATTTATTTTCTTCCAGGATTATCACCATAATGCAGGATGGCAAGTACTTTTTCACAGCTGCATGGCCTTACCAACTGCCATTCAAGTCATGATCTTCTATAAACTCCTTACTTCTTTTCTGGAAAAAAACCCAACAAACCAGCCCAAACTAAAAACGAAACTCAAACACCCGCTACATGGGCACTTTTGTGCCTGTGCTTGGGTAGATGGTTATTGTTGTCTAAGTACAGAACCACACACTTTTCTGTATTGTCTCTGATCTTTTCTCTAAATTATCGTATGTATTTGAGATTTAATCTTCTTCCTGCATTTCCTCCTAACCAGGTATCATTTGCAAATATAATAAGCACCCTCATTTTTCCATCAGCCAAGTCATTGAAGAAAATATCAACTAATTCTGGAACAGGGACAAATTCATGAAAAGAACCCACTCAGTGTATTGCTGTAGTTTGATTTCTTTCCTTTGCAGCATTTTCATCTAGACCATATGTTCCCAGCTTACTTATAAGAGTGTTCTAGGAGACCATGTCCAGAGACACATGAAAATCAACTACTTTTCTGTAGCCACATGAAGTGTTATCCCATGACAGAATGGAATTATTTTGGCTTGGCATTGGTTTTCATTGCTATTCCTTTCTCTTTATGTACCGTTTTCTAAACATTCACAACCAGTACATTAATTATTTTTCCTACTATTTCTACAGTAATTGAAATTAACTATCTGGCTTATAAACCTAACCTCCTCTCTCTCTCTGTTTAGAAATAGGCATTCCTTCTGCTCTTCTCTAGACTTCCAGAATGTCATTTTGGACTAGTTGATCAGAAAATAATTAATTTATTTGTCTAGCCTTGAATGTTTTCTTTCCCCTTTTAAGTTCTTTTTGTCATGGTACTGGTTCCATGACACTATCTACTCATGACTGGCCTTTGGAGTGAATCAAAGGAATTAAACCAATGAGCTTTCCAGGCATTGTTTGTGAAGAACCTTCTCTCTGCAGAGAAGTGGACCAAGTCTTTGCTTAGTTTCCCCTACCTGATAGTGCACTAACACACTGAGAAGGAAATGTCATCTATGCATCACATGGTTTCACTCTCTGCTATTAACTTTCTCTTTGGCCTCAAATGTTTATCCATTCATCTTTCTTAAAAGTCTTTTTTTTGAGGAGTGATCTACAGCTCCAGTCCTTCCTCCGCACTGTCAGAACTTGCAAGTTTGCATAGTTTTTTCTGCATAGTTTTGCATAGACTTACATTTAACATAATTTCTTTAAAGAACTGCCTACTGTGCTTAACTCTCTCTCAGAATTGTCTCCCACAGGATCTCACTTACTAGTTCTCTGAATTTCTATAATCTGCTCTGCTGAAGCACATTGCGGCTCTTCCTGTTTGTCATGAATTCTGCTGCTTCATGATCACTTATGAAGTGCCTGAGTTGTTTTTAACTGTTATACTTTCTTTTAGGCTCTAACAAGTTATGAAGATCAAATCTGGAAAATGTCATCTGTCTTTGCTTTCTCCATTTTCTATAACAAGAAATTTCCACCAAAATTTTTAAAAATTACCCAGACTTCCTGAGGGCAGCTGTATTCCTTCCCCAATGTGGAGATTTTTGTTATCAAAGTATGCTGATGGTACTGAGTACTGGGCTTTGGATAATTCTACTCACAAAAGACTCATCACATGGTTCACTATTGACTCCCATCAGAACATCAGCACTTTTTCTCCTTTAAATGTTACTCAGGCAACATTTGTCCCTCTTTATTCTTAACCTCAGAGCAACTTACATCTGCATATAAGGTAATGCATAAGGTAACACCTACGTGCTTTTCTGTGTCTACTTGTCCTGAACACATTATACTATTTATATTAATGTTCCTGGTAGATGAATGATCCCATCAGGTCTTTATTAAGTCTACTAGGTCATAACTTGAAAAGAAATTTATATTGCTGTTTCTTCGTGCTTTTTCCCCATGCAACTGGTGTTCAAACATCCCAGGGATGGAAAAATGAGCCTGATTACAGAGGACAGATCAAGACATCTAGAGAATAGCAGACATCTGTCTCTAAGAGATACACAGAACAGCAAGGATGTCCAGTAGTACTCCCTTATATTAAATAGATGTGGAAGAAACCACCATTTAGGCTCCAGGACAGTCTTCATCCATTCCATCTAAGCAGAACCCCGCCTGACTGCAGCCAACCTGCAACAGAATCATAGAATCATAGAACAATTCAGCTTGGAAAAGACCTTTGTGATCATCAAGTCCAACCATTGACCCTACACTACAAGGTCACCCCTAAACCATATCACCCAACACCCCATCTAAATGACACTTGAACACATCCAGGGATGGCAACTCAACCACCTCCCTAGGCAGTCTGTTCCACTGCCTGACCACTCTTTCTGTGAAGAATTTCTTCCTAATGTCCAGCCTAAACCTGCCCTGTTCCAGCTGGCAACTATTCCCCCTGGTTCCGTCAAGAAGCAGAACCTGTTACAACCAGCTCCACACACAGATTCAATCCTTATGCCTACTTTTGATGCCTGTTGTTCAGACTGTCAGTACTAACCCAAGGCCCTGTATTAAATTCTTCTCTACCTGAGAATGACGGAATATTTTCTGGCAGGAATAATGTGAAACATTGTCTGTATATAAACATTATAAAACTAATCCCAAGTCCCTGAAAGTGTCGGATCAACCTGAAAAGGTCTCTGGTGTTAATTTGTAATGTCAGAATATCATATAACTCTCAAAGACTCAGAGAGTATTAATATTGCACAGGACATATTAACAAAAAGACAACACTTACAGGTTAGCACTTATATTGGGTTTGCCTGTAGAGATTTTGTTGGCAGGGGGGCTGTAGGGGTGGCTTCTGAAAGAAACTTCTAGAAGCTTCCCCTAAGTCTGGCAGAGCCAATGCCAGCTGCCTCCAAAGACAGACTCACTGCTGGCCAGGGCTGAGCCTATCAGTGATGATAGGATAGGAACGCCTCTGTGAAAACATATTTAAGAAACGGGGAAAAAATAACTGCTCCACACAACTGGCAGAAGGAGAGAAAGGAGTGAGAATATGTGAAGACACCAAGGTCAGTGAAGAAGGGAAGGAGGATGTGCTCCAGGAGCCAGAGCAGAGATTCCTCCAAGTCATGGTGAAGACCGTGGTGAAGAAGGCTGTGCCCCTGCAGCCCATGGGTGTGACAGGGTGTAGATGTCCACCTCTGGCCCATAAAGGACCCCACACTGGAGTGGGTGGATGCCTGAAGGGAGCTGTGACCCCATAGGAAGCCTGTGCTGGGGCAAGTTGCTTCCAGAACCTGTAATCTATGGAGAGAGAGAAGCACATGATCTCTGGAGAGAGAGAAGCACATGTCAGAGCAGGTTGGCGTGCAGGACTTTTGTGATGCCACAGGGGACTCACGCTGTAGCAGTGTACCCCTGAAGGACTGCACCCCATGGAGATACTCATGTTGGGGTGGATTGCCTCTCATAAGAGGACTCGTGTTGGGGCAGTTTGTGATAAATTGCCCCTTGTGAGAGGACTCATGCTGGAGAAGGGTGTGTGAAGATTGTCTCCTGTGAGAGGGACCCCACAGTGGCCCAGAGGAAGAGTGAGGAATCTTCCCCCAGAGGAAGAAGCAGTGGCGGAAGTGACATTGGATGAACTGACCATAACCCCCATTGCCTGTCCCCCTGAGCCACTCAGGGGGAGGAGGTGGATAAACTGGGATTGACGTTTAGCCCGGGAAGAAGGAAGGGATGGGGGAAGGTGTTTTTCTTTTAAGATCTGTTTTTATCTCTCACTACTCTTCTCTGATTTGTTCTTTAATAAATTTAACTAATTTCCCCCAAATCGAGTCTGTTTTACCTGGGATGGTAGATGTGGGTGATCTCCCTGTCTTTATCTCATAACCATGGGCCCTTTGATATATTTTCTCCTCCTTGTCTAGCAGAGAAGGGGGTGTGTGTGATAGAACAGTTGTGTGGCCATTTGATTTCACTTACTGACATAATCTGGCATAATCTGGGAGTCATTCCAGTTACATCAACAGAGTGAAGAGATCCACAAAACTAAATCAAAGCTGAAACCAGATCTAGATTCCGCAAATCAGACTCAGTGTCAATATCACAGTTGGACCACTTAATGTCACATAATGATCCTTAGCACTGAAGGAAAGGGAGGTTATAGGCTTGAAAAACATCCAGGGTTACTCAGGGAGACTCAGAGATTTCTTCTTCCTTCAAGAGTTTTTTGGAGAGGAATCCCTTTGGAAAGCCCAATCTCCAAGAGCTGAGATAGGAGTCACACTCCATTCTGAAATATCACTAGCCCACGTATGTGGGGTTAAGGCACCTTTGCCTAAATTTTAGTTCTAACCACAAGGCAACCATCTTGGCTAAAATATTGCAAGAGTGTTTGGTCCCCAAAAAACTAACCATTATCACAGCATTTGATCTGGGATAATTATCTAAAATTACTTAATTGCCTACATAGCATTGTTCACACGTCAGAACATCGAGAAAGTTTCCAGGACGGCATGCAGCTGGTGCATAAGGAGCTCTCCTCACAAAGGTTTCCAAAACAAACTTCAGGGTTGGTAGCATTAAGGAAGCTTAATGTTCTAAGAGAAAATCCTACAGAGTGTGGAACGGAGTGGAGATAGATACTGTGGTCAAGCTCTGTGAACACAAAGGAAGCTGGAGATGTCAAAGAGCCAGTTGACTGCACATTTACTATCCTGGGCCAAGAGTCTGTCATCTTTTGACAGATGCTGTCCTTTGGGTGAACTATGCTCATTATCTCATTATAGTACCAAAACACACCTCCATCCCAAAAGCTACCCGCCTCCGAGGTGCAACTACACCTCACTGAGCTTGCGCATTGAATTTTTCTAGTCTATACCTTTAAATGCAAAGTGAGGAAAATTTACACCAGTCACAATAAAGATATACATGATTAGAGTCACTCAAGCTCCACTGGAAAGGTAGCAAATAATATAAAAATGGTCCAAGAGAGGGAGGATATTAGGGAAGATACCGCCATTGTCAGGGGAGATACCACCATGGACCTTCTCTGACTCCTGGGATCAGTCAACAGGCTGAGCCTCTCTCACCTATTGATAGGGACGCCTTTGGGGAAAGTCTGAACGCTCACCAAGTGCTGCCCAGGGATACTTAGGAAATCTCTATGAGCTGCGCATAATCTATTACATCCATAACTTTTGCACGTGTTTTGCAGTCAGTCATTATCATGCACAATCAAAACGAATTTGTGCATCTGTTGCTTCAATAAATTATATTTGATTCCAATCTGGTCATGTGAGTCCCTGTTGACCCTTTGTCCGTGCAGTTTGGCCATGTGCGTATATTGTCGCCCTTGTGAAGGATAGCCTCGTAATTCCAGGGGCGCCGCCAGATTGAAGGCAATTGAGCATGTCGTGTTAGTAATGATGAAATGGGCCTCACTCAGAACCTAAGCCCAGCCGCTCCCAGCCCCTCTGGTATCTGAGGGCAAGCTGGACCCCAAGGGGGTTTAGCTTCTGCCAAACTGATTTGCCCCTTTAGCCACGGAGTTTGGCTGTGTGAGTTTTTGCAACAGCAATTGTTGCCTCTTTTAACACAACAGAAATTGGCGCCTCCTTTTTGGAACAGAAATTGTTCTCTCTCTCTTTTAATAGAACAATGTACAAAAATAAATACCTGCTATATCTCTTTCCAAATAATGACTTTGCTTGACATCTTTGTCAGATTTTACATACTTTCATAGATGTAACTTTATTTTGGATATTATGCATGAGAAACTGCTACTAATTACTTTCTTCTACAGTAAATTTGAGAATTCTTTTAATTCCTAAAGAAATAGAGATGTGTATAGAAATGTGCCTTCCAGTGAGCCTTTAAAATTCTTCAGTGTTTTGGAAAGCAAATAAGTGTTCTGTGTTCTTTGACAGTACTGATTTTGAAGTAATACATTTAAAGAAAAATCTGTAATTCTGTAATGTTCATATTAATTCAATATTCACCTGGCAAAATGTAAATATAGTCTTTTTCAAGTAGTGATTTTTCATAGGTTGAAATTGCTGCTCACAAATCTTACTGTATCTTTCCAAACTATCTACTGGAAACAACCCAAAACCTAGCATACTGGATTGAATTATTTATTTTAGAGATAAATTTGAAATATAAATATTGCTAGAATAACCTTAGAAGATTCAGCGAACATTTTATTCACTAGGAATTTTATTCATGCCAGCGATTACACTAAAGTGAAGTAAGCAGAAAGAAATCAAATATTCCATAAGTAAGCTGTACCTTTCCACACTCAAGATATTTGAAGCACCTGTTTAGTTAAAAAAGGCTTCCAGTGAAGCCAAGTTTCAGAACGTGCTGTGGCTGCTCACTGCAATTTATAAGTTGCAATGCATCACATTCCTTGCACTTTCTTTCTTGTGCTGGATAGCCAGTGAGCAGAGCAGAGTGAGCAGAGCAAGCATGCCAAACATGTATATCTTGGTGATAAATTTCTCAGGAATTTGCTCTAAGCTTGCGGACGTGGCTTCACTCTTTGGATGCCTCTGAATGCAATATGGCTGGATGCTTCTGTATAAAAGACACAAAAAATATGATAGCTCTAATCTTAGGCAAAACAGAAAATAGTGCTTTGTCCTGTCAGACCTGGCCACAACTGTTATGTTTTTGTGATTTATGTGTATATATTTTTAGTACATGTATCTTTTAATTTAGCATGTCTTCAGTAACATTCACACACACAATTCTCACAGGCGGAAAGATAAAATCACAGAACCACAGAATTACAGAGTTGCAGAATCAGTGAATCACAGACTCACAGAATAACAAAGTCACAGAATGGTAGGGGTTGGAAGGGACCTCTGAAGATCATTTAGTCCAACTTGCCTGCCAGAGCAATCACTGTTAAAAACATCACCACTTCATGAAACAACGCTTGATATATTTTTTTATGCAAATAAAATCAACATTCTGCAAGCAGCTTTATGGCAAAAATAGAAGTATGTAGGGTTATGCACAACCCAACAGATGCTATGCCAATTTGAGTAGTGTTGTCTTTCTCAGTAGCTGAAGAGTAGCAATACAAAGAATTTTGTTCGATAAACAACTTGTAATACATGCTCACGAGGAGGTGAATGTGCTGGAACATATATTTCTATCCAACAGTCACATTTGGAATTGATGTAGACAACAGAACAGACTCTTTTTAGAAAGCTATATGAAATTCATTGATGATTTCCATTCTTAGTAGACGCAAATTAAAGCCATTAAGATAGACATCTGAACTTGTCTAATAAGGGAGTAACTCAATGAAAGCAACAGAAAGGGAATTTATCTCTGTGGCAGAGCAAAGAGGCCTGAATGACCATCTTCCAGATACAACTCTACTTTGGGTAGTCAAACACTTCAGTCTGGATTTCATTCTGGCATAATGCACGAACATCCACTTCACTGTCATGATGAGTTCAAGATTTAGTCCATTACAGAAGCTCATGCCACTCTGAGATTTAATTTTGATCACCAGCAAACATGTAAACATATAAAGTCATAGATAAACATATAAACTCTTCAAGTGATCTGATCTCTTTCTTTCATTCGTTTTTTTTTAATAAATTGTTTCAGCAAAACAGATTAATTTCTTATACTGTGATAACAGAGGGCTTTTAGCTTTCATAAAGTATCTGGTTTTGAACTCTGTCCTTGTAACAATGTTGTAAAGAAGTTCAGTAAGATCTGTATTACTGTAAATAAAACCTAGTATTGGCTACTGTAAAAATAAATTGGTTAATATTTTTTAGGTTTGTTCTGAAGTATTCCATGCAGAGTATCTATTGTTTTTTAAAAACACTGGTCACATTCCTAAAGATCATTGTATGAGCTGGTCATCTCTGACTCATTCTCACTCAACTTCGAAAGTATTTGTTGGAGCAAAGATTTCAAGATTCCTTTTTGTAGACTACGTTTTTTCCCCACAGATTTTATGGTAATTTAAAATAATACACATTACTATTGTAATAAAGATATAAAATTAAACTTTAAAAGACAAACTTCGGAGCAAAAGACACATTTAATACTGGTGACAAGCTTGCCCAAAACTTTTTTTACCCTTAAGCTATCATAATCATTTGATATCTGTGAACTACGGTAGTTTTTGAAAAATGATCCAAACACAGCATTATCCTGTTGATAGATTGTATGTGGGTTGGTGATTCATATATATTTGTATATCACCTTGCTTTTAGAAGGTATTTGCCAATTATCACTATATATCTCAGCAGATATATAGCAGAAGCCGAGAAAGAAAATGCAGCAGTCATCTGACACTTTAAATGTCATTAGCACTTTACAAAATCCATCATTCCCACTAAAAAGGAAAATACATCTGAACTCATGAAGTTTACCTAGTTTTCTAAGGTTTTTTAAACAGCCATCTAAGGTTCAAACTATATTTTTCAAATCTTAAACTTATGCCTAACCCACTGAACCTCAGTGTGGAGGGGATTTATCCAGCCCAAACCCAAATATATTTGCTGCCTTAGATGCCGTCTTTGCTGACTGTAATTCTGCTGTTTCTGGGCATCTAATTCACTGCAGTCTTTGGTTACATCTGTATCAATAAACCAAGAAACAGGACCAGGGGATTTGTCTAGGCATTGGCATGGAATTGTTAACGTCATTAATTTGTTACATGCTCCATGGTTTTGCCCAAGGCTAACTAGCATTCCTCCCAGGCATCATTTTAGGTTTAGCATGAGCCAGTGACCATGTCCTGTAGGCAGTCAGGATGCTGTTGCTTTGTGTTGGGATATAGGAGAATTCAGACTGGTGGACATGTTGTGCAAGGTGGCCTCAGGGATAGAGAGTGGCCTTTGGGCAGCTTTATTTACTGCTAAAGATGTCGCCACATTTTCAGGCAGTTCTTGTGCTTCCGCAAACCTATCAAACTTCATCTCTTCCAGGAATTAATGGAAGGGTGTGTGAACTGTCTTCCACCCTCAGTAGAGTACATCCCTCACCCTATTGCGTCTTTACAAAGAGTCTTCCACTGAAGTAGAGCTCCAAAACAGCTTCTTTTTGGGAAGGCTAAGAAAGACATGAAAATTAATGACGCAGCTCTTAAAAAGGGTTAACTCCTAACTTGTGCTTTCGAGGGCTTTCTCTATTATCCATGGTCTACAAGGATTTTCCAGAAATGTTCCCCATAAAAGTTTTTAAGGAACTACCCTTTGGAACCTGGATACTTATCTTAAGGTTTTCACTGTCTGAAGCACTGTTTGCTTGCCTTAAGATGTATACATTTAAAGTCTTCTCCACTCCTCGCAGATGGAACTGGTGGTATGAATTGAACCTCAGTGCACCAAACTAGTTAATGCACCTTAGGCACATAGATAGGCTGCTGGTCCCTGCTGCTTATTTGTTATTGAGAATGTACCAGATTATCAGAAGCTATTTAATAAGATTTTCTAGTCCTGAGGAGTCCTTGCACAGTTACAAGAGACCTAGATCACTTCTGTGTTTGTTATGAAAAGTCATTTTAAAATGAACAGAGAAAAAATACCTAATGTACTACTGCAGTACTCATCAAAACTTCCAGCCTCTAGTTTAAGCTCAGAAAACTAACAAGCTCCAACCTACTCAGGGTGATAAAATGTGCCAAAGCTACTGAGCCCAGAAGAGGATTTAATTTACATAAAATAGAGACTTAGAAATCATTTTTCAAAAAGTTATAACCTGGACCTTCAGACTCCTGTAATGTACAGTCTCGGGAGTCATAATTTCAGAAAGTGATTTTAAGATGCTGTAGTTACACTTCTTTCTAATATAATTCTATTTCTTTCTTAATTTCCTGCATGACATTTACCACACACAAAGTCATCGTGGGAAGTATAGTTATAATTATGTATCTACTCATGAATTACATGCAGTTAGACTCACAGAACTGTTTACCCAAAAGAAGTGACTGTTTTATAACGGATGATTTCAAGCATTATTCACAGAATTGTTCTTTTTAGGGGACAGTGAATCTGATAACTGTTCCCTAGCTTCTTGAATAAGTGTTTTAAAGAGATCTTGTGTCTTGCTCATACCAAGTCTGGTACTGAAATTCCTATTATCTTCAGCCTGTGTGTGAAATACCATCTTGTACTTTGTAAATAATTCTCAAGCAGATGAAGAAATAGCTAAAATTGAGTGCCAGAGACATTCATTATATGGTTAACAGCAAGTGTATTTCTGTGTAAAATGTGCTGATGCTGATTATCCATACATAAGATGCTTTACAATTTCTACTGACACTATCTGTATCTGAAATCCTCAAGGTATCTCTTTCAATTACTACTCTTTCATTCTATTTTCTAGAAGGATATACAATTTATCCATACCATAAATATGTGTACACTGATGTATTCTATTTTCTGTCAATGATTTAACATTTCACCAGCATTTCCTTTACTCACTCTTTGGAGCACCATTTTGCCTCATTTGCTGCCAGAGTAGGTCTTAAATAACCTCTATCCCAATAAATAAGGTTTTTCCTGCAGAATGTCCTGCTCTACTGCTTTCCCAGCCCCCAGATAATTTTCCTTCCAAACAGTTCAATTACACCTCAAGCTTAACAAGCTTAACAAGCAGCAGTCTCATTTAAGCAGCTGTTGTTCCATCCCCTTCCTTCACTTATTCCTGCTCCAGCATTTTGTGCAGCCACACAGTGAAACAGCTCAGCAAATAGATTCTCATTTTCCCATGTTCTTTCTTACCCTGCTCAGTCCCCAACTTGAATCATCATGAAGGTAGGCCAGTGTAAACTGAAGCAACATGGGAATATGAGCAGCATGGGAACAAGAACTAGAGGCCAAAGACCAAGACTTTGTAAAAGCTAGTTCTCCTATCAAAAGAAATGCCCATCAAAGTGTAGCCTTCACTGCTTGGACTTTATTCACATATCAAATACTACCTGTCAAGGGTACTGTAGTATTATTGGGGCCTTTTCTTCAAAAAAAAAAATGCAAACATAAATCTCTGATTGATTGTATAGGAAAAAAGAAACTCAAAGGCAATATTTTCCTAAATATTTAGAATTCAAGAGCTGGAACGACATGTTATCAAGTTGTGGTTGTGGTAAACTCCTTGTGGTGACATCTGAGTTGCTACCCAGCATGAGAGTGGGTCAAAGTCACAGAAGATATGTACGATCTGGGGTAGGGACAGGAATATCTTCAATCTCTGTCAACAGTCTCCTAATATGCCAAAATAATCTTAACTTGTTTCACAACAAGACTATCTCTGTGTGGGTGTCCATGCTGGCAGCTTCAGCTCAAGTTGGCCCTCACTGGATCCCATGATGGTGGTGCTCAGGCTGACAGTCTTATTTTTCCAGAGGAGTGAAGAGTTGTCACTCCTCAAGAAGGATGACTTTAAACTGAAGATGACACAGAGAGAGGCCCAAGGAAGGATATTTACATATGCACAGAGCTGGTTTTAGGCAGACTCAACAAGTCGTTGATCTCTATAGCGCTCTCTGAGGTCTGCAGAGGTAAGACTGCATATGCTTCTGAATTGCATGCTGAAATCATGGTGGTGAGGGAGACAAGGCAGGGGTGCATGTTGGGGATGCTGTGGTGTGACACTGCTCAGTGCTAGAGGCCTTGTCAAACGCCCCTGAGAGCAAAACTGATGATAGATGTTTAAAGCACTAGTTTGTTGCTTCTGCTTGTCTGGAAGATTTCAGTATCTAAGGCCGTGAAATCCAAAAGAAAAGGCTGGATGCATTAGCAGTCTAGTACCCCATACTGTTTGGAGACAATTTTTTTTTCCCTATCCCTGTCAATAATTCTGATAAGCTAACCCACTGCCTACTGTTGCTTGTGCCTAAAGCCAGCTCTGCAGGCATATTGCATAATCTCCTTCTCCCTAAGACTCCCACTTTATCTAAGCATCATAATGTCTCTGCACATGCCCTGGTCTGAATTCACCTTTTCTGAACATTGTGAACTAGATGTGTACAGATCTTGAAGAGGAAGATGCAGTCAGGATTTTGATGAGTTAGGCATTATCTGCCAGTCTGGCCGTAACACAGTAACTTAAACACTGTCACAAAGACAGTCTCTGTGTGAGAGCAGTAACCAACAGAGCTTGAAATTTCTCCCCTACTTCCATCCATCTGCTTCTAAATCAAATATCATCCCTCTGAATCTTTTGAAAGAATCTCAGAAATCTCGCCCCTCCCTGGGGGTTTGTTTGTCCGTTTTTGGTTTTCGCAAGAGCTTATAAGGATTTGAACTCTCTTCAGTACAAGTACTCTTGTTCCCCCCCCAAACAATATAAATTACACTTCTTTACCAGAGTGCTCGGTTCACATCAGTTTTTGAAGACTCAAGCGATACAATGTAGGAAAATCTACCAGTCTCTTGCTCTAGATTGGGTTTTAATGAATATTAAATTTAGCAGCAGTTTGGATGAGGAAAAAAAAGTTGAAAGGAAATTAAAACCTGTAGAATTCTCATCCTTTTTTCCTTATCTGTTATTCCCTTACTCTTATCTGAACTTACCTCCTTTATACAGCAACAGAATTCTGGGATGTGATTTTACTGTAAGTGCTTTGACTGCTTTCCAGAGTTCTAAGCAGAGGAGGAACATCTTCCAAATTCAGTATTTGGACAGCCTTGCTGAGACTTAGCAGTCCGAGCTTTGCATTCCAGCCTTACTGAAACTGCAGAGTGAGCAGATATATCTCTTTTCAAGAAAAAAAGCTAACATTTACATACAGTAATGAGGTGATCACAGTTATATCTACCAAATATCCAGTACAAGGATTGATTTATTAGTAGGAAGGTACAGTGTGACGTAGAGTTCCAAGAGCAGAGTTTCATGCCCAAGAGTATCAGAATATAACCCTAAGTTTTTAACTAAAAAAATGGTCAACTCATTTTGAAGGCATGACTAAGAGAACTGCAAATTTGGTCCTTTATGTTTCAAATTGAAGCTATCCTTGAGAATACAGACCGTGAAATTTCTTAATTTCTTTCCTCTGTGAATTCCAAAGATCCAAATCAACATGATAAAGTAATTCAGTTTAGCTAGGTGTATGAGCTAAATCCTCAGTTTTCTTTCTATTTTTATTTAAATCAGTCTTGCTTGACAACCGATTTCTTCTTTTTTATCAGAATAAATACATGAAATGACATTTTAAAATGTTATAAAGGAAACGAAAATGACTTAAAAACAGAAGTAAAGCTTGTCTATCAAACAATCAACAACTAAATCTGCCTAGAGACAACAGTTTGAAAGGAAAATCTATTAAATAAGATGTATGGACGTGGTTTCAGGTTTTGGTAGAAAGCAAATCTATATATTCAGTGGAGCAATTTAAAGAGGAAATCAAATTCAGCTGAAATAAATACTGAGTATTGTCAGTACCCTTTAAATTAGAACTAGCTTGAGTTACCAGTTTTGGGTTTAGATATATGTTTTTCTTTTTTGATTTTGATACCTTTATTCAATTGTAACTACTTTTCAATGAATTATTTTTCTGCCTTCCTATGTATACTCCATGAAAAAAACCATGTTGATAAATGATAGAAAAGCAATTCTAACTGCAACAGCGGTCAACATTCACACTCTACCTGGACCACTGCAGTGCAGCTAAAAAACAACCCGAGATTGTTTCAGTTTCCAGCTTGAATAGGAAATTAATTTAAAGCTCATAAGATTTACATGCCATTCCCAAATCTGCAGAGTGTTTAAGAAGCAGCAGGAAAAGTCTGTAGTCCTTTTTAATATAGGAGATCATTGAAAGAACTACTTTAAAAAAAATTATCTTTCCTGATGCTAAAACACAAGCTCCATTTGTTGAGATCATTTCTATGCTGACAATAGAAACAAGGCCAGGGAGTGACTTTGGACTCCAAATTACTGATTGTCTAGAAGACTTGTTCTCCTGCATCATGGCAGTTTTGGCCTGGGCCCACTAGCAATCTCTGGGCAATACTAGGTGTAGGCTGGGGGACACAAATGATTCAATAGGCATCAGAAGGTGCGCTAGATTTCCTTCCTTCACCTCCAGCACTACCTCAGGAGGCTTAGCACCACCATACATCCAGGAGCACTTTAGCCATAGCCTGGGGGAATACAATACCCAACTTTATTCCAAAGCACTGCAACAAAATCGTAACATCATTTCAGTGAAAGTGAAGTCAAAACAAAATAAAACAAAATAAACAAAATAACTCTCTTCCCATCTAAGAAAGTCAGATCTTAGATCTGGAATGGCCCAAGAACAGGCCTGGAGACAAATGTGGCACATCTAGTCTATATAACTTGACTTTAGGGCCAGAGAATATTGATGATGTGTTCATGAAGGAGAAGTCAAATGGAGTTCCATGTGATAAAAAATATATAAATAAATCTGAAATCTGGAAAGAATGTCAGGGATATTATGAGGGTAGGGACACAATGAAGATGATATTCTATGTAAAAAGGCATTTTTATGCTGGAAGAAGGCAGATTCTAGTCCCAGAGTAGTGAATCAGAGCTCATTTGTTCTTCAGATGCAATACTCGAGAAAGAACATGGAGTGTCCCTGTTAAAATACTTCTTCCCCCACAGTCATTAATATCTGTAGCTTCAGTGAATATGATCCTATTTGTGGATAAGTTAGAAGGGTGAAAAGAAATGAGGAGAAAGGCGTAGAAAGAAGCATCAGTGTAAGGGCACATTCCCCTGTTGTGCCCAAAGAAATCCACTCTGTTAACTGAGTCATTGTGTCACAGAAGTTGAACAGTTCTAGTGCTCTCAGCCTCCTCCTGGTCCAAATCCTTCATCGTTTTAGGAGCTCTTCACTGGACTCATTCCAGTATGTCCATGTCTCTGTTTTACAGGAGAGCCCAGAACTGGACTCAGCACACCAGATGTGTTTTGCCAGTTCTGAGTAGAGAGGAAGGTTCCCCTCCCTCAATCTGCTGGCAACACTTCCCTCCTCATGCAGCCAAGGATGCTGTTGGGCTTCTTTTCTGCATGGGCACACTGTCGGCTCATGGCCAGCTTGTTAATAAGGTCTCCTAGTTTTTCTTCCTGCACAACTTTACCAGACTTAAAGCAAGATGGGAAAAAGACAGTTTGGAAAGTGAGTTGAGTCACTGAATATTTGCATGTATCTCTCCAGCTTAGCATTAAAATGATAAATCTCCCACTGAGGCAAATGTTAGAGCAAATAAGACCCTCCTTCTTCTAGCTGTTTTCAGCAAGTCTTTGATGTGGTCAAGTAATACACCATTATGCAAAGATGTGACATATTTTGGGATCTAATCAGAAAGACACTTTTCCTTGAATGAGCAAAAACAAATACACATCAGTTGTTCCTATTCCATGAATAACATTTCCAAAAATATTACTCCGTGAATTATTTTCTTATCCTATGAATAATATTAATGATAAAAGCTAGAAATCTGTAAATCAGTTAGAAATCTGTAAATCAGATAGAAAAGTTCTTGGTGTATCTTAAAGGAAATAACAATTTTTCCATTTCTGATAAAGGTTCAACTTACATAATTTTCCATGCAAATATGGAGTTCTTGAAAAATATTTTTCCATTTCAAAATAATTTTAAAAAACCCACAACGTTGAATTTTCTACCCATTAATGAGAAGCTTTTCTTTGTATTTCCAAGTCCTTCGTGATTGCAACAAAGATAAATCACTTTCTAAGTCTGATAATTCTTTGCAAACCGTTAAAACTTTGATGCATTATAAAGGCTTCAGAAAAGTCACTTTGTGAGCCTTCAGTAAATCAATATCTAGTGCAGAGTGTCTGGTGGTGATACTGTAGTTAAGGGACTGTAATTTTCACAATTATAATCTGAACATTTGGAGAAGAATATTCAGGGAAATAAAATCTAGTTGTTATGGAAAAAAATGCAACCTAAGGGATAATAGAGGATTACTTGAAATATTTAAGGGCTTGTCTGTATATAAATTATATAACCAAAGTTAAATCATCATGCGGTCCAGGAGGCTACTTCAAATCAGCTGAAGAAAATTTTGACTTCAAAAAGTAGGAGCAGCAGCACCCATGTTCTTGCAGACTGGAGAAAGCTGCTAGCTAGGTATGCCTGAAAGGCTGTGGTCACTCCAAACCACAAGTCCACTTTGCAGAAACATTGAGAGCCACAGCTCTTCTTACAGCACCATGAGCACTGGCAGCTGAGTAAACTGGCAAATCTGACAAGAAATCTATAGAAGGAGTTACCTTTTAGAAGACATATCCTAAGCAAGTCCTCCTGATATACAGAAAAGAACATGATAAAGCATTCATTTGAACAGCAAGTTACTCTGAACTCATGCCAAATGATTTTGGAAACTGGAATAGGTGTGGTGAAATTCGTGTTTCAGATGTGGAGTGTTGCTTTATTTCCCAATACTGTTCCAGACTTACATTTGCTATGTGTCATATGTCGTTATAAGACAACTGCTGATTTTTCCCTCATTTTTTTTTGACAAGTTTTTTGCAGTTTTACTCTGTCCTGTGTTTGCAGAATGTTTCTGCAGACTAAGCACTGCCACAATCTAGGTAGTAAAAATAAATGAAATGTGACAAGTTGGTGTGGTAATTATATTGTCTATGGAAAACCACCGCTCCTGACTAGCTTGTAGAGATTCATGTAGTCTTCAGGGATGCAAGGCTTTGCAGGTGAAAGTTTTTCTCAATAGGCTCCATTTCATTGATGTTGCAGGTCTTGCTAGTAACTCGATAACACTATACCATGCAACAACAGAGCGGTCATAAAACATCAGAATAAAAATGGAAAGAAAATGGATGTATATTTGAGGGTATATAGAAAGATTCGTGCTTACAGAGACATTTGAAATTCTCGGCTTCCTTGATTAAGAAAGTCCTGGAAGATATTTACTGGGGGAGATAGAAAGAGGGAAAAAAAAAGAATGAAAGAAGCTAATTGTTCTAAAATTTATTATATAATAAGGAAGATAATGATTAGTATTTCAGTGATATAGTCCATTCTGTGAAAATAAAAAAAAAAAAGAGTCAACAGTTCTGGGGCATTTTTTAATGGATTTAGCAAATCCATCAGGGCCAGACTTATGATTCCAATGAACTATGCCTTCATATGAAAAGCAACACTTACACAGAATCTAGTAATTCTGAAGGCCTTTACATCACATGTAAAGAGGAGACACCTTTTTAGGTCTCATAACTGTGTGTTAAACCAGTGACTGCCAGAAACAGAAAAGGGATGGTCCACATAGATTTGTTCCTATGCCCTTCACCAGTCTCCCCTTAGTGGTTGGGTGGTGGGATGGATGAACCATTGGCTTGACCCAGTGTAGCACTTCTTAGATATTCCGATGTGTCAGCCATAATTAGGACAAAGGGGCCACTGCTGCATGCACAAATTTCTTCATCATTTCCTTCACCACTTCTACTTCTCAGGCACATCTCCAAAATGAAACATCAGCCTTTGACCTTTACATGTCTTGTGCCAGTGCTACGACAGAAAACATGATCCCTTTTACTTAGCTTCTCCCTCTAGTGCATTGTCCATAACAGCCATTTTGAAGAAGTACCTTAATTTTGAAGAAATTTCTTAATAAATAAACAAGTTTTATTCCATAATGTAGCATTAGAAGTAGTATCTTAACTTTGTTTTAAAGCATGACAAAGTTATCCCTCAATAGCGTCCTCAACATGCTTACAAATGGCATGGTCTGTTTCTATGCTAATACACCACTACATCTTTAGAAGTACACATGCTTTTCACAACTAAGTCAGTTTCTTCTGATGACTAAAAGTAACTCCATTTGTCTCTATGACAAATAATAGTTTCATAGATTTCAGGTAACAGCACAAATGTGTATTATCAATAGTTACCAAAATAAGACAGTTGAAACTTCATTTGCAAAGTACATTAATCTTCCTCAGAATAGTTATTTCTTGCATATAATAAGAGAGGCAAAATACCTTCTCTGCTGCAGTCAATGGAAAAATTAAATTAATAGGAAAAATTTCCACAGGCACTTATAGGCTTGATAAGAGGCTGGATTTTCCCCAAGGGATTTCTTGAAAGCTGTTTTGGTAAGAGATGAAGTTACACAGTTTGAGATTTCAGGGCCTGAAAAACGCAGAGGCTTACTCCAACAGATTTTTGTTACATTTAAGCCTTTGGAAGGATCCAAAATTTTCAAATAGGTATACCTTTTACAAATTCTCTTGAGTGATAATTTTTTTAACTAAATCTGCCACACAGACTTGTTAGGATTTGAAGCTAAGAGCAAGCTTAGCTCTGTCTTCAGCAGAGGCTATGTGCTTTTCTTCAGCTTGCACACATGAACAGAAGACAAATAGCCTCTGCAATTGCATTTTAAGAGATCTTCAGCAATTTAAAGCTCCTAGGAGAAGCGGCACTGACAGTCCCTGCGCACGCAGCACTCCTCAGTTGAGGCACAGCACAGTCAAGGAGAACACCAGCTTCTGATAGCTGCCTACCTGCATAACATTTTCCACTCCTAAGGAACACAAGATTTTATTTCTGTTATGGGAAGTAATCTTTGCAAGATTTACTCAAAGGAGACAGCCAGAATATTGCCAGAAGATTACAAGAAGAGAGAGCCTCAAAAGATAGGCTGAATAGAAAGAATTGCCCTTGTCCCTGGGACGTGCCCATCCATAGTTAGCAAAGATGCTGTCAAGTCTTAACTTGGTTTCATTGCCTTAAAATGGTCCCCAAAGACAGCTCCTGTTAAAACACTTTTTGAGGAATAAAAACCTCATTTTGAGAGATTTGCCGCCTACAGAGGCGTGAAATAAAGGGGCTAATGGCTCTTCAGGACTTGAGAATTTTTTAAACACCTTTCCCTCATGTAAGAAAAGTAATATTTTTTTTCCCAACATCTTTCTTAAACATTTACTGGGAAAGGGAAATATTAAATAACAATATGAGTGATGCTATTAGTGACTTTGAAGAGATGAGTGAGTAGACCACTGTGATGTTAAATGCCTGATGCAAAGAGTTTGTTCATTTATTTAACACGATGTATGTCCAGACTTCATCTCGCAGTGTTTTGGAGGAAGATGTAAAAACCACAATTAGTAAGTCCCAGAAGAGAGACAAATAAGTTCTCCAAATGTTTTAGCATACAAATCATAAATATATAAAGAAAAATTGAGATAACCTCATACAAAATAATCTTTATTACTGAGGATATGAAAATTAATCTTCATTAATGCGAATATTTTCATTTTTATCATAAACAGGACATAAAGGTTAAAAACTCTGCAATGTCAGTAAGGGAAATTAAATTAATATTTGTGAACACAGAAACATAAATATTTTGAGGACAAAATTAAGCTCATAAATTTTAGATCTTTCTAGTCCAATTTCCAACTGACAAAAAAAGTATGTTTATGTTCATTTGAACTTTACAAAGAAAAAAAGCTTTAAGAAAGTGCTTTCTGATATTCTGAACCATAACAAGCATTCAGTATTGCCATATGCAGTAAAAAACACATTGAAACATGGATCTAAGACCATATGTGAAATCATGTTTCAACTTTATTTTTAACCCTATTTTAAGTTCTTCCCTAAACTACATTTCTACTCACTAGACTTGATCAATGTCTCCCCGAAAAATCCCACTGCTGTTCTTTTGTCACAGGTCTTACTGGGATGAAGTTAATTTTCTTCACATCAGCCCATACACTGGTGTGCTTTAGATTTCTGACCAAAGCAGCGTTGATAACACATTAGTGCTTTAGCTATTGTAGGCTGGGGGTGCACAAGTGGTTGGGAGGGGACATGGCCAGGAGAGCTGACCCACACTGACCAAAAAGGTGTTCCATCTCATGTAGTGTTGTTCTCAGAAAGACAGCCCAGGGAAGTAGCCATTCCTCCGAGACTGGCTGGGCATTGTTCTGGTGGTGGGAGCTGGTGAGTGGTTGCTTTTACATCACTTGAGTTTGGGGTTTTTTGTATTTTTTTCCCTTTTTTCTTCACTTTATCAAACTGTTCTTATCTCAGCCCATGAGTTTTTCCTTGTTTCAGCCCTGTGATTCTCCCCTCCATTCTGATGTGGGGGAGTAAGTCAGCAACTGGGTGGAGGCTTAGCTGCCAGCTGGGGTCAACCCACCACACTATTTTTGTCTCCAATGCTAGGTCTTTATCACACCTGTCTATCGCTTCTCAGGACACCACAGAAGGCTGAATTTTGTTGCTCCAGTTCCTGGCACAGGGAAAAAAATTTGGGAAGCCAGAGGAAATGGGAGACTACTGAGAAATCCAGCTTGCTGCTCCTGTGCTTTCCAGACCCCTGCAGAGAGGCAGGCACAGCAACTGCTGCTACTGCTGGAAGAGTTTTCTCCCTCCTGCGTCTCCATCCTCCTCCAAGGATAATCTATTTTGCACACACCCTCACCCATGCATTTGCAGGGGCAGCAGCAGCAGCCAGCCTGGCTTTCCAGTGTTGAGAAACAGGAGAGGTAGGCAGCAGTGCCTCTCCTGTGCTGCCGCCCCAACAGCCTGTTCTCCTGGGGAGCAACGTGTTTTGCCTGGGCTCAGAGCCAGCCTTGAGCTTCAGGACAATTTTAGTAGATGGAGTAATCTTCCACTGCCTTCAAGGTGTCATTGCCCTGAGAACAAAGGTGATACATCACTAGTCCCTTTCTGTAAACACTGTAACAGGGATTACACCACCGCTTTTTGCCACTCAGGGATTCCCCTCTTCAGAGAGTATATTTTGTTATGAAAAATGAGTAAAAACCAGTCCAATCTTCATAACTGTATGAGTCCCTTTTGACATGTAACTCATTAGCAACAGACAATCTGGCAATTTTATGAGCTCTTTAGGTTTTGAAATTGATTTGTATGTCACATTGGAACAACAACACCAGCAGCTTTTTGATTTCAAAAATGGCACACTATCAAAATAATCTCTTTTAGATCAATAATACTAGGTTTTCATTTCAGATCTCAACTTCTATCTGCCATCAGAAGTGACTGGAGTGCCCTGGATCTCATAAACTTTTCTATTTCAAAAACTTCCACAAAATCAATACCTCCTTGCAAAAATGTCTTTCCAGATTGTGCTGTATTCTCATGGATATTCCTAAAGTAATAGAAAAAGATTATGAGTTTCTTTTATTTGAACTGATAGATGAATATTTCAGCACTGGTAACATGCTTTAATAGAGTTGTTCTGATACTTACCCAAGGTAACAGTGAAATGCTGTTTGAAGGGTTGAATTTGCAATTTCTGACTTATTCCTGGAAATGGGACGTCACTGAAGGTTCTCCAAGCTGGTGAGGCAAAAGAGAAAGGAACAGGACAATTAATTCCTGAAAAAGACAAACTTCATGTAGAAATTTCACAGTAGTCTGGAAAGTCAGGGAGAAGAATGAGACTAAACCCCTCCAGTTAACTGCATCTAAAACAAACAGCTCACAATTCAGACTGACATATGACTGACATGCAGAGAAAAGAGCTCAAGTGCAGATAAAGTAACTCAGACAACAACTTTCCAGTGCAATTTTAGCTGGAATGAGCAAGTGATTGCAAAAGCTAGCGATTGATAAATTAATCCTTGAGACAGCCAAAACCACTCAGACTGACAGAATTCAAAGGCAGACTCACTAACAAGACTATTGGAGCAAACAGAATAATGACGTTCAACAACGTGGTTATATTCCTGGTGTTTGTAGTGGCAGACTTTGACCGACCAGGCATATCTATATTTGGTAACACACAGGAACATTTCTTGTAATCTTTATACCACCACCTACAGATGATGCTCTGTATATTTATAACAAGATTTTCCAGCCCTTGCTGTTCTCTTTTTCATCCTCCCACTTCTTTTATTCAAGCAAAAAGTGAGAGATGAACTAAAAGATACATGAAAAGGTTCAAAAGTGATTCAAGAATGCAGGAATTTAAAACTGCCTCCTGTGAGTTTCGTAAATGTGACTGGCAGGCTATTCACCAATTAATCTACTGGATTTTTAATGCCAAGTTGCTAATGTAGAAACTGCAGACAGAGGTGACCATAAATTCCTAATGCTCATTCACTTATCCCCACACCTCAGAGCGCAGGATCTGATTGATACAGTCACCTCCAGAGTGAGAATTTCTTGTTCATGTTTGGACAGATGTTGTCACTAACCACCTTGGGTGTCTGCTTGCTAGGAGGTGCTCTGTGTCCTAGTTTCCAGGAACATGGTCTCAGGCATCACCTAACTCCAAACCAACACGAGGTAGAGACTATTCCCTGAGTTGTCTGAGGAAGGAAGCCCAAGTGAGGGCAGAGGTGGGGAGGTGAGCTGCGGTGTTGTGGATATCTGAGGCACAGTTCTGTGGAGAGTGCTGGGGAATGTATTTACTCTGTGGCACAGCCACTCTTCACTGCACCCTTTCTACACACGTCACTGCTCCTTTCCATACCTCAGTCATGCCCACAGAAGGAAATAGAGCAGCTTGGCGAGGTGGACTGAAGGAACACAAAAGAACTTATTCTGGCATACAAGAGCTTCTGCTGCTCATCCTCTCCAGGCTCCTAGTCTTCCACCAGCCAGAGCAGATGGTCAAATGACTGGTCATTGCCCTCCCCAAATTTGAAGCATCTTTTGGGTTGTTTTTCTTTTTGTTTGTTTTTATTTCCTGCCCCTCTCTTTCTTTCATTAGTTTTGTCATGGCAGTTTGCATTGGGTTTACACGGCTCGTGTGGCTTGACCCAAAAAAATTCTTGTCATATTTTTCCCCCTGTCAAGTTGAGAGCAGATGGTCAAATGACTGGTCATTGCCCTCCCCAAATTTGAAGCATCTTTTGGGTTGTTTTTCTTTTTGTTTGTTTTTATTTCCTGCCCCTCTCTTTCTTTCATTAGTTTTGTCATGGCAGTTTGCATTGGGTTTACACGGCTCGTGTGGCTTGACCCAAAAAAATTCTTGTCATATTTTTCCCCCTGTCAAGTTGAGGAAGGGGATTGATGGAGTGGCTTGGTGGGTACCTGGTGGCCAGCCATGGTCAAGCCAATATATAAACATATTTTTGTATTGCTGCAGATCATCTTTTTGGAACTGGTTTGTGTTATATAAAGTCTAATGCAAGCAATTACTCCTCAGGGAGGTGCAATCTATTAAGAAAAACTGCTTTGAACATTTTGACATTAGAGAAAAAAAGGTGAGATAGTTCAGCTAGATACCCATGTCCTGAAATGTTGCATGCCTTCAGAAATATGCCTCTCTCAGCATCTTTAGTGGCTTATTCTAAACACTGTCACACCTTTTCTATATCTCCAGCTACCTGCACTGTACATGAAAAGTGTGTGTGCCTGAGCCAGTGGTGCAAATGCCACTCCTGAAGCTGTTCTACACCCGAGCCTGGCATCAGGCCACCAACAGCTGTAGCACTGAATGTTACACTATATAAATTTCCCTTCAGAACTTGCACCTGGTCTCAGGGGAGGATAATTCACCTCCTCTGAAATTGACCTACTCTGAAAACTAATTTTCTTCCCGTGGATCCTGAGGGACCTCTTGCTCTAAGCTGATGTATTTCCACAAAAGATTTTAGACTTGAAGACACTACATCTTATGAGATGAAACAGTTTTGCTAAAAAAAAAAATTACAATCCACATAGGACAATGTTGTATCCTTTCCTCCTACTTGCCTCATTCACTAGAAAAAATAGAAACCAATTGGAAAGAGCTGGATTTTTTTTTTTTTTATGAGAAAGCCATTTGGGAACTTCGTGCGAGCAGGAAGAGAAAGCGAGAGATTGAAGAAAGTGTGCTGCCATTCTCACCTCCTCTGTAATACTCAAGACTAGATTCAAGTTGCCACCTACCAGCACAATTTGACGCTGATGCAGTTTATAGATTTCCATTTTGTTAATTCTATTTGTTTTACATACCCTGTGCTCTCATCTGCTTATGGAAGGTGAAGCCAGACAAACATCACTTCAGCACAGTGAAAGCAGTGTTAATACAAAAATCATTAAAATTGTCATCAAAACCAAAACTATTCTGTTTGCAGGTTAGGAGTTATTGTCCAAAAAAAGACTAGACGTGGCACTTTGGGATATGGTTTAGTAGTCATGGTAGTGTTGGGTTGACAGTTTGACCTGATGATCTTAGAGGTTTTTCCTTCAACCTTAATGATTCTATGATTGCTTTTCCATTCTAAGACCCATTTGTACTATTTTCTTCTTTCTGAGCTATGGAATCCATGCAGCTGCACACATTTGTGTCTTCTCATGATCTATTTGAGCAAGTCTTCCTTCGTGCTTGGGACATTGCTTAAGCTGTTTAAATTTAGAAACAGAACATTCTACCAATAATAACTTTAGCTGAATTAAATAGTAGTTATTAGCAGCCACAGACTCATCAGGGAACTTCTTCTCTCTTACCAAGATTAATAGCACTAGAGAATTATTCTAAAACTTTAAGACGCATGTCGAGTCTTGTTCATTTCAATCAATTAACTCAGGTCTCTCTTAACACTGATTCCAGCTGATAAATTACTGCAGCTTTGGGACTACAGCAAAGGCTGTACCTATCTTTTATTTTTAAATTATTGGAATTAATTGGTCTTCTACGGGTTATACAGCTGCACTCCAAGGAATTATCCAGCTGGGCAGTTGGATAGTACATCTGACTTCCAAAGCTGCTAAAATAATTCAGATTAGTTATATCAGCATATAGCTAGTCGTCATAGTCAGCTGAGATGTAAAAAAATCAAAACACTGACATGTCACATACACGAAAAAGAGAGAGAATAAAAGGAAGCAGCCGAAAATATTAGAAATCTATTGTTCATATGCTAATGCACAATAGATACGAAGATTATTAAGAATAGTACTTTTCATTCTTATTATCCCACTAAGTATAGCATAGTTTTTTCCTGAACTTTCTTTAGAATAAGTCTAATGAAAAATTTTGATGAATTCCCCTTAAAAGTCAATTTTGGTGGTAGCTACTGTTCAAAAAATATAGCAAGTTGTTTTCTCCAATATAAAGACAAGGAACTGAAGTATTCACAGGAAAAAAAATCACAAATTTTACTGTATTTCATAGAGACACTCTCTATAGGTTTTCGGGCTGCCATAGAGCACAATCTACCCTTAAAATACACATAGTTTAGAAAACTTACTCCTGCAGTGCATGAAATGGATACACACTGCCCTCTCTCTGGATCTTCTTTAAGAGTTTGCATAACTCCATTAGGTGAGCTTTGGTCGTGGATGCCAGAGAACTTTATGGACAAATTATCCAGTCGAAATGGAAACTAATTTGCCAAAATATTTTTAACATGTTTTCTGAGATACAGAAAGTAAAAACCCACATTTTGATTTTGAAACCAGAACATACTTAAAATGCCTGAAAAAATGAAATTCCCAAGACATACTATAGGATTATGAAGGCGAAAGCAAACAGCGTAAGAAGCACACTGCAATATTCCATATCCCTGCTCAAATATTTTTATTCTTACTGCAGTCTTACTTTTTCTGAGAGATCTTACTTATGCATTTGCAATCATTAAAAAAAAGACAAGACAAGAAAGGGAAGATGGAAATCATAGAATCAGAGAACCATAGAATGGCC